>NC_083567.1:626533-939800 GCF_019925205.1 Metopolophium dirhodum
GTGTTTGCGTATATATTATATTATCATATCATGCTTATATACTCTCGCAATTATATTATTATGCGTTAGAATTTCTAATAAAGAATGTGCCGATAATTATTCAAATTTGTCTTGTAAAGGTTATGAGTACAATTTTCAAGTTTTTATTTTTAGAAAAATACTTTAATAAATATCTCGAAACGATCTTCTCAAAGTACAAAATACTTGTACCTAATTTTCATACTAAGCAGGGCTTAGAGAGAATTTTGATTTCTAGTGGAGCGAAGAGTTTCTTTACGACTACATCATAAGAATATTTTACTACCGTCGCGCCTATACCTAGAACGGAAAATAGGCCCAGAAATCCGAAAAGTTTTTTAACAGATACGCATCACTGACGTCAATGATTATTATTATTATCATCAAAGATAAACACTAGACTATTACGTCATAATATTAGCGCTGGAAGGGACGTTGATCATTTTTTCGTCGATTTATGCCTTATTGCGGGAGTGTATACCGTCGGCGAATAAAACGTTACACATTATCATCATTATAATTTTACTCTATCGGCAATCGAATACCGTCGAGTTTTAATAGCTCCGATGGCTAGAGAAGCCAACGACTTTCCGCACTTACGCGGTGTTTTGTAAAAAAATATTATACGTAATATCGGTCCCTTTCCAGCAGTAGCGGAAAGTTGCGATGTATCTCAAGCCGGCGGCGCGGTGTTCGCATGCGATATAGCACCGTTTCATTAGCCCCCCCCCCCCCCCCCCCCCCCCCGAACGAGGGATTCGTGCCAAAAACAGCAATTCTCACCAGACGTGGATAATAATATATCAGTGCGTTAACCTCTGCCGGACGAGCGTATCGCCGTGGAAATATATTATTATTATCATTTCGCATATGATGTAAAAAAAAAAAAATATTACCCATACATGAATAAGCCATAAAAATAATACGGAACTCTACATAATAATAATAATAATATATTACGGTACCTATAGTATCATTAAAGCTCTGAACTCGCGACAGAAGTTGCGTCGTCATGACTTTCCGATGTCATATTAATTTATAGTATTACATCGCGTAGCTCGAAACGGTTTTAAATAGAGTCTACTTGTTATTCCAATCATTTATTATTATTAGAATACAGTTATCCCGAGAGGAGAGATTTTTAGAAAATTTCTAATCAACGCGCGTGTACTTACATAATTACCTACTTAGATATAATTGCCACGTTTTACAATAATATTCTGATCGAAATAATTGCAAACGATATCGTAACATTAAGTTCTGAATTCGGAAGCACAATAATACTATGTTGTATATAAGTACCTAACGCAACCGACGATGACCGCGTTTGTACAATATTATAATTATATACATATATAATATAATATACTTGAGCTTGATAGAAGAAAATAGTGGTGGATTTGACAATAGTTCAAGGGGAGAGGGTGATTTTGAATTTCCCATACTCTTTGCAACTAACAATCCACCCAAGTGTACTTAGGATTTTTTTTTTTAAATTTTTCATCGATCGCCCCTATCGCCCTCTTCAAAACCACCGCTGCAAATCCACTCGAACATAATAATATATAATTACTTATTTTCAAATACTAATACGTAGCCATAGAATAATGCGTAAATAAAAGACAATCGACTCTTTTAAAATTAAATAGAGTATCCATTAATAGGAAAATATAAAATATTTCACTTTATTTAAATCGTTCTCGCGTTCACGCTATTCATTTTAAATGAAATTTCCTACAATTTTTGATTTAAGTTTAATTTTAGCTAACACAATATTAATTACGGTCATATATTACTTTAACGGCTAAAACAAATACGAATAAAGAATAAACTACTAAATTATATCATGAAGTAAAACAGTGAGTTTTGATTTTTTAAATCTACTGCGAGATGTCCCGTAATGAAAACTTAAATTTTTGACGAACCGAAACTTGTAAAATTATTTTTACGTTATTTTTTCGGGGAGGGGAAAACATCGTAACACGCGGTCTACAACCACAGCGTCCACAAAAGGCCGTGTGACCCGCTGCAACGTTTGGAAATAAATAAATGTAAATATGAGGCCGCGACGAGACATCAAAAGTCATAATATGCTGCACCGTACCCACTTTCCTGCATAATATTATAAAGTCTGCGCCGATGGTTACGGGCGTATTATTATTATTGTGAAAGTATATATAATAATAATATTATGTACATACACGACGATGATGGGTCTGGTGGGTCGCGCCGGCGAGACGAGGGTTGAAGAAATAATATAATATTATAAAATACGCATAATATACGATATATGTAAGGTAGGCCGTACTGCAGCGGTAGTCGTTCACCGAACTATATATAATAAATACACACACATATATGTGTGTGTGTGTGCATACAGAGCGCGAGTCACATAATATTAGTTTTATGGTTGTGATTTGAACGGGAAGAAATTAATTGACGTTCAAAAGGCCACGGCAAATATACGCAAAAAGACGTGCGCGCATATTATCATCTAGTCTCGCACTGTTCCGCTCCCGGCTGCATCGTCGACCCCGTCGAACTCTCTCTCTCTCTCTCTCTCTCTCTCTGTGTGTGTATAAGCGGCCCCACACCGACTGTCGTTGAATATATTATTATTATTATCATCATCATCATCATCATCATCATCATCGTCGTCGTCGTCATCGTCATCATCGCGAAAACGGCAAACGTTTTATTCAATAATAATAATAACAGCATGTAAGCGACGGGAAAAGCCGTAAATTTTCCGTTTCGTCGAACACCGTCAAAAGGTCTCCGGCGAAGAACCGGGTCGGGGCTGCGTGCACGCTTTTCAATTTTTTTTTTTTTACACATTATATCTGTGTGTGTATGTTTTATTTCAGCCCCCGATCCTTGTCGTACGCAATTTTCACGTCTGTACCCCGGACGGGGCCGCGCCGCCGATTACACGCTGCAGACAGACCGTATATATGACGTGTGTAGTAGGTACATTGATATCGCGCACATAATAATACACACCGTACTGCACGCAAACACATATTAAATTTTATAATAATAAAGGTGTACGTACGGGTTGGCGGCACGAAAAGCGGAAACGGAAGAAAAAAACTCACACACGTATAGTCTTAAAATAAAAGACAAGCTGTCAAACGATCTCTGGCGGCTGCGATACACCTTAGATATACGCGTGTTATTATAATAACACGCGCGCACTTCCTTTCTAGCGCATCATTTTAATTGGGGGCGATGGTTGTGCGTCGCTCGTGCACACGCTGCACCCCGTTTTCAATTCCTTATCATTATCGCAATAATAATAATAATGAATAATAATAATGATACGTGTTCGCGTACTACAACTGCAGACGACAATTTATAGTAATAATATTACCATTAGATATTATTATAACACATATATTTTGTAATGGAAAAACACAATATGCGTAGACACTCGCGGTCCGGCTCCGACGACGATGTCAAACATTATAATAAATATTACACGTAGCCGTTATCGGAAATCTATCTAGCTACGTTATTATCACGATATTCGCCGACGACCCGTTGCAATAACGCAGTGAAATATTGATGCACGTCGATACTATTGATAATACTGATTACTGGTAATCCTTCAGCAAGAGATCACAGTGGCGTATTTAAGAATTTTTCATAGTGGTCCAGTTAATTGTTCAAAACATATAAGTGCAGGGGGGATCCGCTACAGAATATATTAATATACATATATTCCATTTTTAGATAGGTATTTACATATTGGTATTGCATATATAACAATAAATTATATAATAATAGGAAGACGGAGTGGCCGAGCGGACTAAGGCGTCGGTTGCAAAACCTCGGCAACGGGTGGCATTTTTCTTCGAGCAAGTCACGGTGTCCAGAGAGAAGTGCCGCCATCTCCCACCCGGGCATGGCAGATACCTACGGGTGCTCCATTAGAAATTCTGCCAAAACACAACACACACGTGTGCCAACCTACCCAATTTAAAAAAAAAAAAAAAAAATGTTAAAGCCAAAAGATCCGAAAATAATAGAAAAATAAATAGTTAAATGCACACAATGTAATTTAATGGATTTATCCTAAGTAGTATTAGCCGAATTTATAGCCAAACGAAATTGTTATTAGACCAACAGAGACAAAAACACAATCTACGAGGCATTATAGCCTTCAGACGCTACTGATAACACATCGCCAAGATATATTGGGTAATACTGAATTGGTTCTCGGGTCGAATAAAGTGTACGAATTGGTTACCGATAACAATTACTACTCATTCGAATTGGCTCTCATATTATAATGTTGACATCGGTAATCGTTTGATATTTTATTAGGTTGTACGATGTTTGGGAAACTTTTTAAATACGATATATCTAATAGATTGCTGAAAAGGAAAAGTTTATTGGTGAAAAATGAAAATATTTAAAAAATCTTTGATAGTCGAGAACCAGATTGTTATCGCGAGACGATATTTTGATATCCAAAATAATAATTATAATACGTGATAGTGATTTTAAGACATTTTTTTTCGTTCTGCGAACGCTTTCGGTCGAAACAAGAGCGGTAGGGATGACGGACTCTATTTTCAACCGTCCACCTCCCACCGTCAAGGCTGATCCACGACTGTCGGCTGGCTAGGTTCGTACGGTATTATATAGTACGAAGACGATATTATATCCATCGGCTTAAATAATAACGTTCGGGTTGACGGAATAATTGATTCCGAACGGCTCGCACGCTATATACATTGTACGCGATGATAATAATGTGTTATAAGCCTTGTCGATCCAACCAAAATATACGATAAATAACTCGGCGGCGAAAATAAAAAAAAACACACACACTCGCAAGCATTTACGCGTATTATTGCGTACGGCGTGTAGGCACGACAACATTTATCGCTCCGGACCGGAAGAATTTATTAGCGGCGCTGCAGCAGCACTCGTCCATCTGAATTCGGTGCAGATGACAGAATAATGGACACAATCGACCACGAATAAAAATTAAACACACACACACACACACACATATTTATTTATATTTATATATTATACGTTAGTTATATTATTATTATCGTAATATATTATGCGCAGCCGTTCGTTCGTTTCCTATATACGCAGTGTGAAATTCCAATAACGAATGGCACGTTTTTGTCGAGCATGACATATTTACTGCGAACACGAAATAATACGTGTGTCGTGTACACATATATATAATACACCCGCTCGCATGTCGTTGTTTGTACCTATATAATATATATATAGGTACTATGTGTATTGTAATATGAATTCATATATAATAATATTATTATATTTTTTTGTCATCGTCGTTATTTTAGACGTGGTTTGCGCGCATCCAATACACGACTATATCATACTGCAGCATCTCATGTGTTATGCTTGTACCATATTAATATTTTTTTTTCTCAAAGATAAACTCGTAGGTATCAGCTATACATATATAGGCAGCATAAAAATTAATAAAACTCGCACTTATATGGAAGTAAGTGCTTAGCAGTCGAATAAACTTATCCCCAATACAACGCTCGTGTAGTATTGCACGGAACTCCGTTTGTTACCTGCATTGGTAGATGTAAGGAACAATCTGCCATCGCCACACGACAAGCGTTATGGTGAAATTTTAAATAGAGAATAGTTTAAAGAAATTCTAGTATCCTATGCCTATCGACTGGTATAAAAAAAAATGTGTTTGGCAGTTAAAATTTAAAATTTAACGTTTAAGTTGTGTGGTAACAATTCATGTAGCCATATAATGCTTAAAAATTAAAATATCGAATAAAAGCTTGCATGGATAATTTTTTTAACTAAAAGTTTGATAATATAGGTTCATTCACTCTAATATCAAAACTAACAGCACATTATTCAAATTGTGAACAAAGATTTGATATTTCGTACGTCTGTAAGACGGAGACAATAAACGCATGGGTTCTCACGTCCTCATAAATCATGTATAGAACACCCGTATTGCTTGTAACAGGTTGTATTTTATTGGACATTTCGTGTAGGGCCCGCAAAAACATTTAGTACAAGGACCCAACATTTGATGTGTGGGTCTGTACTGGCGTACTGCACATGGTCGTGTACGTAGTAAATCTAGCGCCACGGTCGTGGCGTGAGCTTAGTAAAAAAAAATAAATAACTGCACAACGGTGTGTGTATAGATGTATAGTATATCAGAGCAGGAGTTCCCTAATTAAACTGTGTAAAATACAGGTAAATTTGTTATACGACATAACTAATTTTCTAATGCATCAATTATAATATTGATTAATAACCCCTGGTAAACTCCAAAACATCGAAAATATTGTGTAGAACGTGCTTTTGTAAAAATCATCAAAATCGTACGTTTAAAAATTAAGTTATAAATGAAAAAGTGCAAACTTTTTAATGGAAATTTATATTAAATTCAGAATCACGGTAGCCGTAGTCATCGTTGCATCAGCGTTTCCAATGTTACCAAAAATATCACAGTTTTTATAGATTATTGTGTAAATACTCAATATTTAATAATTATAAAAATTAGTAATATCACAACAAAAACCCTTTGTAAACTACGTGTAAAAATAGCTAATTAAAAAAAGTATAAGATCTTTAAGCACCATAAACATGTGTTACCATGAATAAATGCTCGGTGTATTGAATTTAAGTAAACTTATTTTGTTTCAATAATTTATTTACTTAGCTAGGAATTATTTAGAATAGTAAATAAATATTAATAATAATATTTTTAAAATAATAATAAGTTATATTTTAATAGCCATTCGCCATTTAATTATTTTGTTCATTACACATAGTTTCTTAGAAATAATTCCTCGCAAAGTAAATAATTGAAACAAAATAAGTTTACTTAAATTCAATATACTAAGCATTTATTCATGATATCACATCTTTATAGTGCTTAAAAATCTTATATTTTTTTTAATTAGCCATTTTTACACGTAGTTTACAATGGGTTTTTGTTGTGGTAAACCTAATATATTATTATTTATTGTAATAGATTTAATTAACAATATTGCGTTATTATATAAGACTGTTGACATCGAAAACGTAATCGTATATTCGTATATAATAAACAATAAAAGCCACGTGGTTTGAGTATTAAAATAATGATAAAAAAAAATTAAAAATTTGAATTTTCTTTTAAAATTACACAACACTGTGGTAAATTTACCGTTGAGTAGTAAATCAATGTGTCCAGCTATACGCCCACTCGTAGCCGACAGAGTATACTATTATATTATATATTATGTACGTCATAATAGGTATACCGTCCGTGCCAATAGTACATTATAACATATACACTGTTCGATAATCCACTTTGACCTAACATGTAGACACACACACACACACACACACACACACACACACACACGTAGTAATTCGAACATATAGTATGTTGTGAAGAATTTTAAGATGCTTATATAATATTATAGGTATAACCGCACTCTATTACATTATTAACCACCGGAAATCCTCGAAAGTGCGCGGAATTATTAACGTTACGGCCGCTCTCATTATTGTATATTATACTCATAGACATGCTGTACGAGACCGAAGTCCGCATAATATAATATATATATATATATATGTCTACGTCTCCTATATAACGTTGTACACCACAAATTTGTGCCAGTGTTTAATGGACGTTGAATGAAAAACCCTGCACTGTATTCACCCTGTTGATGCACAGCTGCCAAGCCTTCGTCCTCGTCGCAAAACGCGCCCGGGCTTTCGACCAAAGCGAAACGTCCTTTTAACCTGACCGTTTGTGCGTGGCGGATTCCGGGGTTTGAGTATACGGATTAGACTTTAAGTACGTTTTTACCTGCACGATAACCTAAAGTATAATATGTAATAATATCAGCGAATATATATATTTATGACGTATCGTCAACTTTGATGTCCCGCACGTACACGGGCGGACAAGAGACGCGAGAGCAGATCGTTTGGTAAAATATTCCATTTTAATATTCACCAAACGAAAAATTGCAAATTCAAGGATTATAATTATGTAGACGCAATGATTGTACGACGCGATGTACAGAATCGTATCGTCGAATGACAACGAATCGGCGGAATTTGTGTCACCAAACATCGTTATTCGCTTATTAAAGCATATTATAATACTTAGTTTTATATTGTGTCGACATTAGTAATATTATTGTATTATATTGATCTGCAGGTGGCGTTATCTCGATAAAGTAGATAACGTAAAGTTAAAACTTATACAATTTTTTTCATTACCTATTTATTTATATCTCTCCTCGTTACATATACAATTCACTATTTCACCGAAGTTATACTCATCGCCAATTCATTTGGCCTTCAATTAAATAATATTAAGTAAACAATATTATATCATCTGCAGCAATTGAATAGATCGTATTATTATTATCATATTATCGGGAGGAAAAAACACGTGACCTTAACCTAAATGTTTACGCTATAGCGTGCCATTTGTCGTATATTAATCTATATCTATAATCTATATATATATATTTTATTGTATGATATTATACATATACATACCGATAACTGCAACGTGCCCTAAGGATGCGTAAAAAGTACCCACTGATGGGCAATTGACCTGATTTTTACGCAACGATGGCGTATGCCGATAAAAAAAATATATAAATAAATAAGGGAAATCACCCCCAAGATGAAAATTGCAACCCTCCTTCGCTGTACGGCAAATTGGTACTTAAAAAAGTGGCTAGCAATACCTATAAAAAAAAAACAAAAAACGAATAAACCGAAAAACTCGTCGAGAAGGATTTGCATACATTTTTTAATAAAATCATCGCCATAGGGAGATGATCCGTTCTGAACGTCGAAAAGATTTATTTTTTAATTATTTTTATTATTTTTACATCATTATTGTATAGTGCGTGTGTACTTGTTATACTAAAAACAGTGGGCAATTTTAAATCGTTTCTATCATATATAATATTATCATAGTATCATTACCTATATAGTCATATGCATTTAATAATTTATTTGTTGCCCACCCAGGCATAACAGTAATTACGTTTTTTCGGTACCTATTACGCCGTATAATACGGAGAAAAACGTATAAATTATATTATTTTTTAATGGCTCATATACCTACTGATGCAGTAATTATACTAGGTACGCGTAAAAGGCCGCTACAGTGCACAATAGCAACTGCTAGAAAAGTCCAACGCAGAGTATAAAAATTATCATTTAATAATAATACTAATTATTAAATAATTGTATAGATTTACGTACCGGCACATCAGTTCTTCGCCTTCAGTTGCAATTTGTGTTGTGTACCACCGAACACACATTTTTATATACGCAACACTCGCGACCGAGTGCGCTTTTATCGTTATCGCCTCTCGTATGACGATAACAATAATAATATTATATAATATATTGTTATTAAATGCTAGTATAATAGTTGTAGTAGTTTTTGTAGTCGATAAAAGCTCGTTTTCATTACTCTCGACGAAGCATTTTAATATCCATTTACAGATATGCTCTCTCGCCGGAACGGTTTTACTTCCGCAGCGGACGAATGCGCAGATGAAAGCGTACGAGGTATATGGTTTTCTTTTTTCTGTTCGAGTCGACCGCTTAACAATATGAGAACCTTATTAAATTACTTTCTCGCCACAAAGCCATATTATTACACTCGTGATCGATTATATCGAGTTTCCATACGATATTATTGTTTGGCACAAGGGACGGACAATTTCAACATAACGCGATGGGAATTCGAGGAAATGTGTGCAAACAATTATACAATCGACTATCATACAGAAACCGCGGAGATGAATCATAGTTGACATATAAGACAAAAATATAACATAGTGTATTGCATTTAAAATGTCAGGTTTTTTCTTATTAACTTAGATACTATTTAAAAAAGCTAATATACGAGTTACGTACTGCTTAAAAATAAAAAATTAGGATTATATAGGTTACCTGTACTGGTGGAAGTAGTTGAGTGGTAGGTAAATAGGGATTTACTCGGAACAATATATTACTCTTTTCATCTGCTAAAAATATTTACTTTATCTAATGATGAATGACAATCCTCTACTATAGTAGGGTTTTATAATACATATTGGAACTATTATAATATACAAGACGATATGATATAGTGTTACACTAGGTATATAACAATAATGAGACATAGTTAATGCGAGAAAATGTCAATTTTTACTGTATTGAATAATTCTGAGAATTTCCGGGGTATCAACCCTATTTCGTTACGTTTTATACGGAAGGAAAACAAGTACAAACGGTTTTTAAACAAAGAACAGGCGAAAGATGGGACACGTGTGTAAAATATAATATTGTATAAGTGACACTACAGGTGAGAAAATTACTAATAAAAGATGAGAACCTGCAGCTTTAAATTTAACCTCGTTCACAAAGGTGACAAATATGGGATGGTTTCGTAGAAAATCCAAGGAAGTACTTAGGTCTTTAACGGTGTCAAGCTTTTAAAGTGTAACGGTGAGAAAAAAGCCAAATAGGTCGACTATAATATAGTAATATAATAATAATTATTATTATTGCGGGTCACGTTTCGACTTTCAGTTGTACGATGTAGTTATAACTTCGAAAATAACATTTCAACCATATATAACGTAAACACCATCATGGTTAGGTAAGGTTAGGTTACACCTGTATGGTTCTTGAAGATCTATCGAGAGTCACGTATACGCCGATCAAGCTCACCCATAATCGTGCATATATAGATACGACCCAAATAATTTTGCAAAAAGCTATATAGCTATAATAAATATGAATGCGCAAGGGTGCCCGTATAGGGTAATATTTTGGGGAGGGGGGGGGGGACAAAATTAAACTAGATTCCAAAACCTATTTATAGTATATTATAGATACTATGTTAGTATTTCTTGAAAGTGTTAAGTATTAAGCAAAAGTCTATAATATAGTATCAAATATGAAATAAGTATATATATTCAAAGCATACATCGATTTTGTTTGCACATTTTATTATTTTCCAGTGTGCGAGCGTATGTACGCACGAGAAGATGGACTAAGATCATACTATCGGTGGAATCGTAGCTCGAAATAATGACATTTATATATTTCTCGCTTATGTCATACAGTAAGAGTATAATATTATAATAGAGTGTGTGTATATATGGCTGGTTTTCTGGGTTAGGTTAGGTTAGGTTCTGGTTCTCGCGAATTATTGCGGTATAAGAGTTAATAATATAATATATGTATATCGATGTGCAGCAGGTAACCGCGAAAACCGTATCCTAACCTCGCAGTATATAAATGCATAATAATATTATACATATACGTAGTATTATACCATAATATACCTATGCGTATAGTCTAGTGATAAATTTTAATCCGCTGGCGACCGAACGCCACCCGGACACCACTGGCCCGCCAGTTTTCTATAATCTTCGCAGAGACCGCCGAGACTTTGCGTGTTCTTCTGCGTATTACGTTCGGCGAAACGTGCTTGTACAACTCCGCGGCCTCGCCCGCCCCTCGGAGATCGTGCGAACCGCCCCACGTGTGTAATCGATGACCGACCCCTGTTTTCCTATTATTGTACGACACGACAATACATATTATATATATAAAGAGAGAGAGAGAGAAAGAGAGAGAGAGCTAGAAATAGATAGAGAGTGAGTGAGTGAAAGGGGGAGAGGGTGGAGAGAGTGAGGGAGACAGGTTGTGGGAGTCCTGAAAGTAAGTTATCATCTTTCGCCATATACGATTATAAATATAATATATATTATATGATAAATGAAGACCACGTGTGTACCTATAATATGTGTACTGCGTGCAGCAGGTATTATTGTATAACGATGAAGTAGAGGGGTGTAACGTGTCTGCACTACACTGACTGCCGTGGCTGTATAGTCGATATATGTGAAGTACTAAAATAACAAGTTTTTCGCGGTTATGTAGGTTTATATCCGTTTAACATAATCCACGAGTTGATGTACTTACCACGCCGCAGTGGTCTGACTAGGATTATTGTAAGGGAGGTGTTAATTATAAATATTGCGTAGGATGGTATACAATATACATATAAACCGTAACTTTAGCTTTCATTAACAAAACTATGTGTGCATATTATGTCCGTTATGATCAATAGATAGTGATAATAATAAATAATCATACAATTGAAATAACATTTTAAAGGTCATTTAATGCAATAAATTGATTTGATATGGCGTGGCTCTAGAGACTAGATAGGTGCCATAACTCCAAACACCACACCCACCACCACCCCCCCCCCCCCGATATTTGTATACGCTACTGTTATCGGCGGGTATTATATTATCTTGGGGCTCAAAAACGTGTTCAATAAATAAACAAATCGTACGACAACCCGGAATCATGACTAAGATCACGAAAACGAAATGGTTGAAAACGACGGTACTCATCATGCTCAAATTGTTAATAAGTTTTTGGTAATAAATCATGAAGTAAAAATGAAATAATGTAAACGTTATTCGTTAAAATAAAAATAATAATAAAGATTTTACAATAATTATTGCGATACTATGTAAAATATAATATAATACTATACAAACGGGGTTAATCAAAAGTAATTAAAAATTTCTTTTTTTTACCTTACATTGAATAATATGAGTAGTATCTTTCTTCGTTTCGATTCATTATTAAAACCGACGTCGGCAATTGCAGTATTCTTAATTGAATATCAATTTTTAATTTTGTAAGTCACCAACAACTGTAATCGTTCAATAAAAGATTAATAATAAAAAAAAAAATTCTTAGTTATACCTTTGCTAAATTCTAATAATAATAATAAAATATAGAGATCGATTTACATTACTACGCCACCCTTGAGAAACTTTTCCAAGGTAATTGCAGTAATATAACTACTTCACCATTGTGTATTAATTGTTGACTTGCATTTGCAATTTACCTATAATATTTTGGTATGTTTTATGTTGCGTACAGTTATGCGTGTGACGCCATGTGGACTTTCACCAGTCGTCCTAAGTACGAGGTTTGTTGTTTATTGTCACATATATATTTGTTACTATTATCTCAAAACCCAAGAAAAGTTAAGACATAATATCAAAAACGGTTTCGATCCCTGGTATTTTCGTCCGAAATTTCATTTTGACGTCGAAAATAAAGTAGTATAAACTTTTCCACTTTGGCCCCACAGATATTAGGTGCAGAGCGTATACTACAATATTATACATATATATATATATATATGTATGTGTGTGTATAGCCGTATAAAATATAATTTAATAGTATTGCACTATTACACAGTTGTCGCCTGTGGCCGGGATCGGATTTTCGTCGATCGAACACCCCCCACTCCCTCCCCTCTACGCTAAGTGTAGGGCATATATAGAGTCTGTCATAAAAGAGGGGACCACCGAGAGAGAGCCGTGAATAACGCGCGAACAACAGGCGAAGACCGCTCGCGTAATACGCGACTTGTCCGACTGCGGACTTGTATCTCTTCATTTATACCACCGCGGCCGATTGGCGTAGAGGGCGAGTGAGTTTTTGCTTTTATATCCGAGTGCCGTGGCGGTGTGGTTATTATTGTTATGGGGTTTCTCTCTGTTGCCGAAGAGATAAAAGCAGCGCGGACGAGAAGGAATTCGTCGAGGGTGTGGGGTATAGGAAGAAACGGCAACGAGAAAACGCGTGAGTGAGAGAGGGGTAGAGAGATGGGGGGAGAGTGAGGGGAGGAAGGGTGAGAGAGAGAGTAGAAAAAAAAACATCCATCGAAATCGTTAATATTAATACAAAAAGAGAGCGGGAGAGGTTTTACGAACAATATTCGTCCGTGATGCCATTAGGGCCACCCGCCGCCGCGGCCGGAATCATTTTCCCCATTGACAGAAGATCCCGGACTAATAACCGACCCCAAACGCGGCGCGGCCTTATGATTTCTTCGGCTACCCCCCGCCCACCACCCTTCGCCGGTTGCGTTATTTTTTCCGCCAAAAACATATAAACATATTTCAACATTACCGCTAATGTGGTGATAATGGCGCCTTCGGCTCCGCAGACCGGCTATAACTAATAATATCGAAGATGTATTTATATATACGAGAACATAGCGCTTTCTCTCTCGTCCCCCCCACTTTCCTTCGCACTCGCCCTCGATCGCCGCACGTCTCCCTCTGCCGTAGTAATGCGTGCTCGGCAACTGCGGCACAAATATAATATAATATACAATGTGTATGTATATATATATATATGTACATAGCACGAAACGGGATGCGGTCCAACTTATTAGCCCATTATCGTCGCCAAGATATATTTCATATTTATAATCATAATAATAATAATAATTATTATTATTATTATTACCATCGTCGTCGTCGTCGTCGTTATATTATTATTATACACGATTATTGGCGACTGATTCCGGAATCAAACGCGCGAATCTCGGAGAGATCATCGCCTTCCGATAGATATATATATAAACACGTGTGGACGGAACGATGACCCCATAGTGCAGCAGCAGCCGTCTGCATTCTACGTACGTATTAAGCATACACATCACTATGTATTATTATTATCATAACGGACCGTGTGACAAAAATAACTGTGTACAAATGTATAATAATAATAATAATAATAATATGTACAAGCTGGATTGGGGTGGTCCGTAAAAGTATAGCATTATACAAACGCCGCGCAAAACTTGGTGCGCGTATGGCGTCCACGTCGTTACAATATTAGCCGAGTATTATTTTTTCGTCCCACAGAGAAGACAACATTTGCATTCAAATTTTATTCGTATAAAATATCATCTATATATATATGTATTCGTTTATATAGATAGATGTGCATGTGCATGTGTATATAAATATTTGAGGTAATCCGAGTCGTCAAAAATACTATATTATCAAATGAAAATGTTTTCTTTTTCGACTCGCCGACGATCGAGCCGAAAATTGTTTCGCGAGACGAGTCTAATAAACTAGACCCGAAATTATTATTATGACGTTTATACGATTATTTTAACAAAATATTTGCTTTGATCCTGTTTCAGAAATTACATTAACTTGTTTTCATTTTTATTACACAAATCTACATAAATTAAAATAAGTTTTTAAGAACCGACAAAATTAATTTAAGGAGTTTAAAAATAAACAATATCATTTTTTGATACAGAGATTAAAAACACAAACAAAAGTATGGTTATCGAATTTTTCGACCATTTAACTTCAAAAGTTTCCGAGTTTAATGAAACATGCTATGACACCGAAATAACTAACCATAATCATCATTCAAACGTTTCCTTCAAAACTTATCTGAAGAAAATTATAATTATTTTTGCTATATTATTATACCTATTGTGTAAACGTATACTCTACTTGTATCTAAGTAAATATGTGACACACTTTGTAAACACTCGTATATTTAAACTTTATGATCGTACTTTTAATAAAAATTCCTATTTACTGATTAACAAGAAATTATCGCTTAAATAAACACACATTTTTACATTCCATGTTACCTAAAAATATTTTTAAAATAAAATAATAATAATAAAAGTATTTAACATTAAAAACAGATATAGGTACTGATTTATGCATATGTTTTTAGAAATCTTCGAAAAATCAATCAATATATAATTACAAGTTTTGTGATAAACGCACATTTTTTTATTTGTATTAGAAAACGTGGACAATTTGAACAAAGAACCCACCATTGATGACACTTTCGTCTTTTATTTATTTATTTATTTTTTGATTATAAATGATGATTATCTAGCAGGTGTCTGCACTATTTGTGCTTAATGCGACAATGAGGATGTCCAAGGATGGGTAATGTATAGCTAAGTTTTTAATAAAAACACTCATTTAAGAAAAAAATATTTAATTTAAACTTCAAATATTATTGACTTACAACATAAATATTTTTTTTTTATTGATCTTAAGCATCAGCAACTATAGCCATTATCATTTTTTGTAAGCTGGTTGCGGTTGGTTGAGGAACACGCGTATGTGAGACGAGGATTAGTAAACTAAAAAGACGGGTGGTTACCCATCCGAGAACGTGATGCTGGCCGTTGCTTGACCTCAGAACACGCTAGTGACTAAGGCCAACCGCCGAGCTATACCAGGCCCCACAGTATATTTTATAGGTTAAAAATTCCATATTTCGACTAATATTTACGACCAATGCGCGCGATATCAAAGAACTGAAAAAATTTGACTGCTTTGCTTTGCGGCTTGGTTGCCCAGGCTTGAGGCCTTTACTAGTAGTAGGACGTTTTTGTTTGAGATCAATATTTTATTTAAGCCACGTGACCGAATTCTTCTTTGTGCATTCACACGAATCGGTGTACTGCACGACAGTTGAGTGGGTGGAGCGTTTAATAGTTATCGACCAATTGAATTCACGACTGAAAGATACACGCTCTCCGATTGGCTACCATTATTTGAGATAAAAATAAAAATGTAGTATTATACATTTACATTATTTTAAAACGCATATTAATTGAATATAATACTGTTATTTTCGATTTCCGTAATAATATTTTTGAACCACAACAGTTTAGTTTCAAAATAATTATTTATAAACGTATAAGAAATATAAATAATAGTTAAAAATCAGAAAAATAAAAATCACAATATTATTTACATATCTATAACTCGTCAAAGTTTTATTTAGACGGCTGGCCCGACGCGATACCGTGAAAATTGAACCTAAGAGAGTGCCGTAGTTAAATTGCATATCCATATCGCCGTGTGTAGTTAATATAAAGCATGGTCATTAATCATTATTTATGACTATTCATAGTTACCAGAATCATAATATAGGTATAATACATTGATTATTTGGACATAATTTTCAAAATTATATAAACTCTGTGCATACCGCGTACTATAATACTTGTTTATACTTTATACCACTAGTGAATATTTTGTTCAAATTTATCTTACAACATTGACTACAGTATTATTATAGGTAGTGTCAACAAATAACGAAATCCATTATATATATTATTATAATGATGATAAAATTAAAATTATAATAAAAATGTTTTACAGTTATTATGCACTTATAAGTATTTATATAGATCATATAGATGGCTCAAAGATACCCCAACAGTATTGGTCTACTGTTCTACTATTACTAAATGCACACACAACCGATTAACCTTCCGAATCTCGATTTTTATCAATCGAAATTTTCAGAAAAATATATATATTTTTTTTAAGTAACTGATAGAGTATGCTGTCAAGAAAAAAGTCAATATCTCAAAAAAGATAATACACATATAATAAAAGGTTGGTATGGTATGTATATATGTGATTTTGTAATAACTGCAAATCATGTAAAAAAAATATTTCCAAAAAAGTTAAAATACTTTTCGAGAAAATGAGTGTGTTTAGTGTTTACCTCTAAAAGAATCACGCCTTGTATATATGACATCGAAGGACCGTGGTAGGTTGTAAAATTAAATGGAATCCTACACAGAAACCCCGACTATACGAGTTTTACGTCCCAAAAATGTTTTTATTACGATGGCAATTAATACGCATAGGTGTATAAAAATGTTTACAGTGTCCGGCTCGTATATAGGTCCAATATAACGACGTGCTCACGCACACACACACACACACACATATATACATATACATATATATATATATAATATTTTATTATATGGATACTCACGAAAATTAGTGACCGTAAAGGACCGAAGGGCGGAGGTCGTATAATCGTCGCCGCCGTACGTATAATATACCTATAGAATTATGTACGACAACTATTACACTCTACAGACCTACAGTCTTTTTTTTCTTTTCTTTTTTTATTGATCTTAAGCATCGACAACTATAATGGCCATCAGCATTTTGTGTGGGAAGAGTTTGGGGGTTGGTTGGTTGAGGAACATGCGCATGTGGGGCATCACTAAAAACCCGAATGGTCACCCATCCGGGAACTATCTACACCAGCCGATGCTTGACCTCAGACTCTATAGTCTACACACTGCACTCACACTTTACGATATTTCCTCGCGTAATTATTGAACATATAATTATTTTATGATGTTAGTTGTAGGTATATACAATTTCGTTCTTACGTTTTATTTTTTTGACTATCGATTTTATGCTGTCGCAAAGTCGTACGTCTTAGGCACTCTTTGAGGGTAAAACTAGTGGTTCACAATTCGATGGTTCCGGATTAAAGACTTGGAAGGGGCCCGGATTCTGGGTTTACAGCTCGCGAAACGAATCGTAATAACGTTAAGTTATTACACTCGTGCATAAACATTAATTTATTATTGAGCATAATATTATAATTATTTTAATGTAACGAACACAACAGAATATAATAATATTATCAATCGTATATAGGAGGACCGTATCACATATTATTATAATAACGGATTACGCGTTATTTTAAGTAATACGACATTATAATACATATTATTATATCAACACAATATCGACATCAGTGCAATGTTTATATCGATTTGCGGTTTTAACCGTATTACAAAATATTTTGTAATACGAAAACGACTACGACGACGTTAATCTTCGCCGCGAAGGAAACATTGAAATTCTTCTCACCCTCCCACCACGTGCGCAGTTTTTGTGTATGGGATAAAACGTTAATAGTTATTGCTTCGTACACGGGAACAATTGAAATATTATGAGGGTATACGAGGTAAATGCGTACATATAATAACGCGAGGGTGTATAGGGGAGTAAATTATAATCAATAGGAGAAATTAATTAAAAATTTAATTTTATACGGCGGCGGTGTGTGCGTATATGTATAAGGCGATATAATCAAATTGATACGTTTATAATAACCGCAAACTTGGGTAGGTACCTACAAAATATTATAACGGCGGAGCTCGAACTTACACTAAACCGTTTTGATACAAAAACCGTGTTAAAATGTGACCCACGTACTGAGGGTATAGTACAGCGACCTGTTATACATTGTGTATATTATAATACTGTTAATCAATTCTACGGGTACAAAGGCAACGTTCAATGTCCGAACGACACCTTTCAAAGTTTCCGGAACACAATTCGTTCGTTACGTACGAAAATACACTGTTCGGAATATTGCAGTTTTTTTTTTTTTAAAACTTTTTTTGATTATATTAGTCTTACAACGTTTCGGCGTGGTTCATTGCCTCTTTCCGTAAACACATTTTTGGGTGTTGAACGAAAATGTTAATTTTACAAAATACATCAACTCCTACAACAATATAATCGTGTATAGTTTTTTGATTATATTGTTATTATTCGTTTCGAAAGGAAAAACTTCTATGGAAAACGGTAAAGATCTTAGCTGGGTTATGGTAAAGTAGTCCAATAACAAATAGTTTAAATGTGTCCGATGGAAATTATTTTTTCAATAACTTCTACGAACAAATCAAAATAGAAAAACTGACATCTAAACCCGGAGGCCCGAATCCGGTCCCTTTTCAAACGAGTACAATATTAATATAATGATATCGCGGGAAAGAATTTCCGATTTGAATAAACTATTCTATTTCAGCGTACGTCGGCCACGATTCGTACGGTAATAATACGACCAAAGTTTATAGGAACTTTAAAAACTACCACCCGTAAGTAAGTAAGTAAGTAAGTAAGTAAGTAAGTAAGTAAGTAAGTAAGTAAGTAAGTAAGTAAGTAAGTAAGTAATAATAATAATAACCAGTGATAAAAATATATTATTATACGGTTTCTCTTGCCCGACTCTCGTAAGACGTAAAATATATTGTCAAATTTATATACCTTTTATGCGTATGCGCATTCGACCACACATTAGACATTGTACGCCAACATATTATTATATTATTTCCGTCGTACGACACACACTGATGTATTTATATATTCGTAAAATAAACATAATATTATCGTCAACGTCGTGTGTGCTGTAGGTAGGTACATTACGTCATTATCCATGTATATATATATATTGCCATATAGGTACTACTTTACCCGTGTATAATACCACGATATACCGTAGTATACCGTGTTTTCCGTGGTCGTTTAAAATCACGGGCAATAAACACGCGCATTGTCGATACGAATATATATATCATTTCGCCGCATTATAAATACCATTAAACGTCGTTCGGTTTGTCTTGTCGAGCGTGCGTGTTGGTCTGCCAGTTGAAGTCCGTCAGTGTACACATTATAATATAATATATATATACAAACACACTGCACCAGCTTTAACGCGTTAACCGTCCCGGTTCGATTCGTGTGTATAATTTTTTATCGCCGTCGTAAAAAAATATTACAACCCGCTGCGGCCAACGATTTTTTAATATTATATAAATTGGTGGACTATAAACTCGCGTATTATTATTATTATTATTATTATTATTATCGTACAACAATACCGCCGCCGCAGACAGACTGTGTACACGTGTGTGTGTGTGTGTGTACGAGCGGTCAGTGATTTCTGTCGTCGTCGACTCTTTGTTAATATAACACAAACACAATATAATAATAGTAATAACAAACTGTTAAGCTTTCGACCGTGGCCCGGAGAATCGTTATTATTGTTTATTGGTTTACAGCGATGTGGTTTTTTCAAAATTTGTTTTATGTAGGTACGCGACCACTCCGTATAGATTTCTGTTTACTCACGCACTACGTCATCGCATTAATATCACGTTGCGTTATTATACGGTCGTACATAGAGAACGGTGCAGGGTGGTTTAGTTGCAGTCCACTTTCGACTCGAAGACAGGTGGTCATCACAATCGCCAAGTTCGATAATAATATAATTATTATGATTAATCGTGAAATTTACCCGAGCACATGCACGCAGTTATCGATGATTCTGTTTCCATCCACTGTATTTCTCTCGTATTTTAACGTCAAAGTCTAATAATATACGTGGTTAATCACGATTGTGTTTTTCTTCCGAGGTGTCGGATTACGTTTGACGTTATTTGTAGCACAGTTAGAGGGTATATGAGGACTTGACATTTTGACACGCAAGACGCCACTCGATCATTCGACTAATAAATATTATCAGGGCATTAACGAGTTAAAAAGTTAATTTTATTTTAACTTTTTAACTTAACTAGTTACTTTTGGCTTTTCATTAACTTAAATGTTAACTTACTAAATTTCTTTCTTAATTAACGTGAAACTAACGAGTTAATTTTTCATTTTAAGAAGTAAGTTAAGTCAATTTATTTTGTTTTTAATTTTATAATATTTCACTATTTCAGTCTATTTCGTTTTCATGTCAAAAAATTTGTATCGTAAATTGTTTAAAGTTAAAAATGTATATCATTCGAATCTAACTTATATGGAAATACTGTATGAAGTATTAACACTATATCCTATAATTTAGTTTTGGGTTGGAAAAAAATTAAGCTAGCGTGCTCGTTGTATAAACAAATTAACTTTTTTTAACTTAATAAAAAGTTTAAAAAAAGTGTGTATTAACTTTTAACTTTTAACTTTTTGTTATTGGTGCATATTAATTTAACTTAACTGAGTTAAAAAAATCATTAACTTGCCCAGCCTTGAATATTATACTTATCCTATAGGCAAATTCAAATTCTTATCAAACCGTCTGTGAAAATATAAAATCGTGACACAAAGAGTTGACGTAATAAACGACATATAAATAACACTGCTTAATATTTACACGTAATATGGGGTAGTTTTTGTGGTTCAGGATTTGTCGATTGGTCATTTGAATCTGACTAATCGATAAGATCACCATTACAGATTCACCTCATATTTAGGTATACCTACAACAGCCGTGGACATAATATTATATCAAATTCCGATCAGAATATGATTTTTATAACAGTCAGTACAGCACTGAAGGTTATCGGTTATTATTTTTATAACTATTATTATCGATCTGTTTGACGATTATTCAACTCGTTGTAATAAAATAACCACCCTGAGATACGAAGCAAAATGGTATTCGACTCTCCATCCACTGCTGCAGTAAAACGCCGTTTTTAAAATCGACCGCGGTTACTGACTATATTATAATATGGTACATCATTATTATTATAATATTAAAATATTAATAAGAATATAATCTAAATTCGAAATTTGAAATTGTGATGGAAAAAAAAATTGCCTGAATCATTTCGCCGAACAATAGCGGCCAATAATAATCTATTGTAACCTATAAATGTTTAGCGAGGTAGGTATAGAAAATAAGTTTTTGAACTTCGAATACTTCCCAAACGCGTCTTGTCACGGCAATGCAACGTCTTATTATTAAGCTAAACGCACACCGACTGGTAACCGACGTTTGCTCGGGTCGTATATTAATCGATGCGATTTTTATTTTTCGACCCATTTACGTTTTGCGGAAATCCGTTGCGTCTCGTGTCAAATACGTACATTTAATTACACATATAACGTAATGTGGTGTGCGTGTAGGTACACCTCATACTATTTTCCCGTGTACTAGTGCACTTACATTTTGATCCTAATCGTAAGATATTATATTCTGGTCGGATCGACTTGTCTCGGCGGTGTGTCATAAGCACTTGGAAAATTTCACCCAAACGGAGCGTGTCTTGTGAGGCATATTTCTCGTGTCAAAGTTATAAAAACCGCGTCTGAGTGTACAGTAGCCTGTGTAATACTTAATGTATATAGCTGGTTACCATACAACGAGAGGTTAGGTATATTAGTATGTTCATATCCGTTCAAACGATTTTCTAGGTTAAACCGTTTCATTTACAAAAACGGATTGCGTTGACATTATGATATTTTATAATATTAATATATGGACACGCATAAAAAATGATAAAACAAGCCACATACGGACGTTTACGTATTAGGATGTATAATATCACACATTCGAGTGGTAGATAGATTAAATAATTAATATTCATTATTTCAGTGTTTGAAACCATTTTCTTGTAATAAATAATATTTCTATTACATATAAATAACAGCAGAAAAAAATTCTCATTAATTATAAAATACACATCGAAAAAAAACAGTGACGAAATCATGATTTGGGTTATGTCTCATACACTTATGATGCAATGTAGAGTAATTGAACATGTATTTCTTAAATTATAATTATTAAGTTATCATAATTTCATATATTTAAAGGATTTTTGTAGATGTTGAAATGAAAAGATTACGAACAATAAGTATCATAATACTCGTAAATTTCAAAAATGCGAAATTAGATGGTATAAATTGTAAAATATAATATAATTCCGATAAAAAATGTAAATAGATACAGAAAGTTTATTATAACATACGTCAAATCAATGTTTTTCTATACGGATTGAAAATGATTAATGATAAATAAATCATAAAGTAGGTACACTGCGATCGATACGGCAGAATTAATCAAAGCAAGACGATGCTGATCTGAGTTAGAGAATAATAGTTATAAATATTATGAAAATCATCGTGGGACTTTAATGCGATATTATTATTTATTAATACGGAGTGATCCAGATTTCGTTACGCTTCGATTAATATTTAAAAATAAATACTAACCGAGCCTGTTGGTTGTTCAGTGGTCGAGCTTCAGTTGTTTATAGAATTATGAAAACATAATATCAATTAATCTTATAGTAGCATAACATATTGTTGTATACACAATTTACTATATATACATTAATACATAGCTGATATAATAAATTACGTAGCAGACTATTTTAATTGAGCATCGGATGAATAAATTTTTCATTTTTGCTCCAATCGACTAATATTTATTTAAAAAACAACATACCTGTAGCATTGGCAGTTCATCTGCTGTTCACTCGAATAGTTTATACTTAATTCCATGATTTTGACCTATTTATATAAAGTATACCTTGAGTTCAGAATTGTATTCCAGACTGGAAATAACCGATACCAAAACCATAATATAGATCCTTGAAAACCACAGTACCGAAAGCAGCTCGTTGTAAAACTTTCAGAATTTTTCAACGGAGGGGCGGAACGGGTAAACGCAAATGGTTATATCGATAACGAATAAAAATATAGACAGTTTGATTGTACCTGAAAAAGTTGTTTTCATATTTTATTTTATTTGGAAGAAAAAATATTGACCTAATAAAGATGCAACTACTGCAAGCTTCGCTCCCTCCGGCCGTCTCTACGCCCTTCGACCTATTCTGGGACAATGTAAAATTCGGCATTTATTTTGATACACTATATTGTAGAATGTAAAAATAATAATAATAATAATAATATATATTAATATAATAATAACTGTATTCCTGCGGCTTATGCGTACTCAGTCGTCGAAACGGAGAAACCGATCGTCGCGCGGACATCGCCCTGTATATACGAACACGGTGATATTATTAGGTTATTATATTCGTACGGCCGCCGCGTATACATATGACGTATGTTGGGTATAGAGTGGTCGCCAGCGGTACGCACCGCTATTATTATGATTATAGTTGTGATTATTATTATTATTTTATCATTGGGGCCGCGGCGATCGGATTTATTAGATTAATGAACCGATTGAGAGCGAGCGGTGCCAGGAAATAGGCAGTTGTGACCTATTGTGGATCTATCAATGCCGTTGATTGGACTAAACTGAATCGATTCGGTCGCATCGAATAAACCGTGCCGGATACGGTTTTTATTGGTTTCCATTCGGGACGCGACGGGACGAGCGGAAACGGCCTCGCGTCTCTAAAACGTCGTGTGCGTTGCGTATATATTATTATTATTATACACTATATACATATATAAATATATAGCGGCGGCGGACGATATAATATATACGTCGGAGGTGGGTGGTGGGGGAGGCAAAAATCGAGGCTGTTCGTCGTTTAATTTTATTGCGCGTGCTGTGTACTGCAGCAATATGTACCACGCTGCATAGATCCGCACGCATCCGGACGTTTGTGGCTCGTCGATTTCAAACCACCCTCCACCACACACCCCCACCCATTCTTCACCGAGCGAGGCCTTTGGCGGGCCATCAGAGAGAGAGAGAGAGATAACAATAACGATACACCAACGACTGTATAGGCATTAAATATATTATATAGGAGATAAAAACGTATTTCCGAGATCGTTCGCGCGCGGCGTATAATTGAACGGACCCGAAGAAGTCTCTTAGATTGGAAACCATCATTGACCGCTGCCGAGACCGTTTCGGTGGCTCTCCCGTCGACAGCTACTACAGCTACAGCTGTAATAAAGGCTGCCTGTACGCCGTAAGCAATAATAGTACAAATATATATATATTGTTGCGTTGCACTACAAAGTACGCAGAGCGAATTTCGGTTCAACGATACTTATACGCTGTACCGCGGTCGTTCAGGCGCGGTATCACAGCGGTTGTGTGTATGGTTGCAGGTCTTCCCTTCCGGTAACATACCCCCCTTTCTAATCGATATCTCGGTTTTGAAGATTTCGGGCAATTATCACCGCGATTAGGCGGGGGCGATAACATGTGGTTTGTATTAATATTTTAATAATAATAAAATATGTGATCCTAAATGATTTGTTATGACACACCTGTTCACACGATTGAACGAGTAAGCGGTGTTTAGTAACCGGGGTTTTATGATATAATGTGGTGGAAAAGCACGACGGATAATTAAGTAATTATGTAAACGGGATAATTCTTCAAATATCAAACAACCAATTTTCCGATACTTATTTATTGATTTTTTGGAAAGGCGTCGTTCTTAAATCGGTTTGTCTCTCGGCGGTGCGTTTATTTGTAAATTTTTATTTTTTCATATGACTTGCCATAACCAATGGATGAGTGGGTTGTAGAGTGGACCACAAACACGAAGGTCACATTCCTCCATACTCGTCAAACGTTTAAAACGATGCCAAAATAAAAAAAAAATGTTCGGATCATAGAGAAAGTATTTTAAACCAAAATAAAATATCGGAAAGAGCTTATCGAAACAACAAGCCAACACAAAACAATCATTCTGTATATTATACAGTTTACCTATAAAGCTCCGGGCGACCGTTTGTTTTAATAAACGTCGTAGGTACAATATATACAACGTACTATATTACTATAATATACAGCGAAACTTCTATATTACGAAGTCAATCGTGAGCAAAAAAAGAAAAATCGTATTCTATAGAGTTTCGTTAGATTTGGTTCTGTAATTCAGTTCACAAAAATATTTCGTCAAACAGATGAAGAATACGTCGTTAAACGGAAGTCTGTTATATGATAGTATAAAAGTGTCATTGTACCTAGGTACATATTATTATAATTTTTATCCCCGAAAATATAAATTGTTCACATTTATTTCGAACGAGCTAGGCGTCTATATTATAATATAATATATTTTTAAAGGTGCACCTAAATGTACCTAATACGCATGTATTATTATAATATAGTGTTACACATCGTTTAAACGGATCGAATCTCAGACCCATCGCGACTTGTGCCAAAGGGTCATTAAAAAAAAACCCTCACGACAGAATGTCGTCGTCTGAAAACCGCCGCCGTGTATTACAATAATACGCGTATTATTATTACGTGTATACGGCTTTCATCCGGACAATTATCGCGCATTATACCATTACCGCGGTATATATTAATATGTGTGACACGCGCGCGCACGGATTTACGATTTCTAGCCACTTAATAATAATAATATAATAACATAATATCATAATAATATAATGTGTACGTAACAGAGTACTGTCGTGTAAAAATACCTCAACCGCCGCGCATCGTAACTACTACTGAAGACTGCTGCTGCAGAGGAGAGCCAATTATAATACGGAATGATATAATACTACGCGTATGACGTATAAATTTCAAAATTTTTTTACATTCGTCCTTTTTGACACGACGAAAAAAAATTCCTCTCCCGGCACGATGGGCCCACCGTCGCCTTCGCTCTCTGCAACAGTTGTATATTATAATATTATACGATATTAATATCCTAATACCGTATATAATAAATTATCGTGCGCGCACGATATGTGTGACATATAATTTTAGACGCCGAGACGCGGTGGTATATATATATATATATAATAATATTAAAATAAATAAATAAAATATGTGGCCCGTTTACACGCGTTTTCGATATTTCGGCGTGTGTCGCGCGTTTTTCAATTTGGACGATTTACAAAACGAACAGACATCACACTCGCGTCTAGATCATTTTTTTTTTTCATTTTTGACACGTACAGTATATTTTTTACGTATTATACATCACTGTATAACGAAGTGTAATATATTATTACGAATTCGGAACGGTGGCACAACGGCGGCGGGCGCCAGCTATAATAATATAATAATACGAACAAGGAACGTTGCCGGAAATCGTGACGTAATTAAAAAAAAAAATTAATATTATCGTTATTATTATTATCATCAATAGTATGACTTATACTTAAGCCCCTCGGATAAAAAAAAAAGGTCTAAACGCATAAAATAATATGATCGGGCGATGCGTTGGCGTTTTCGCCACAACACACGATCGCAATCGTTTTGTGTACCTATATAATATCGTTATATTATATTCTGACTTGACAAAATAACCAGCGAAAAAACACTGTAGGTACCCACAGTGAAAACCCAAAACGAAATGATTACCTATACGAATATTAAGAACTGCAAGTAAGTCGTATACTTTATCATACCGGGACTTTTTGAAAATCGCGGATCGGTGAAGATTGAGTTATTTTCAGTCCTAAATTTATTACCTATATGTCTGATGAATAAAAAAATCTTGAACGTATAATATTATTATATTATACCTCAATTACGCGGCTGAAATTGTTTAATAGCTATACCCTACATATAATATTGTAAAATTGTACGTAGGTATATGTAGAAAGTCACAAGTGGATCTAATCGAATCAAATTGATTTGATTGCGCACAATTGAATTTGCGGCCCGCGTGCGAGCGGTCAATGCGTTCCCAATATTGCGAGTACAAAGACAACAATAATAACAATATTGCATAGGTGCACTTTAAAACTCGGCCAAGTGGTTTACAATAGTTCGCTGTCCAATATCTGCAATTCGTTATAATTTTACTTTGAAATTAATCGACCGAGATTATTGTATAATATTGAAATTATATATTATAATAGTCGTACGCAACCAGTACCGCAACTATACCGTTAATACCTGACAAACCTCAAAATTCAAACCTAAAAGCCAAAATGTTGGAGTTCATCGTACACGAAAAACATGTACAAGTATACGAAATAGGAAATTATTTTCATTACCAACACCAGATGCAGTGAATTACAGCATTATTGTTAATATTATGGATATGTTTAAATTATTATAATGCGTATAGCCATTAAATTCTGATGAAAATCGAATTTCTCACAAATTCGTCGCAGCGATGAGCCACCCCTGCCACCCATTACAACATTTTGTTAAATAAAAATGTAAAAATAGATAAAACAAAAATATTTGTTGTACTAGGTAGGTATGTGAAACTTTTAACGTAAGACACCATTATTCAGAAAACTATTAACGTTTTAGAAAAAAATCTTTACTACGCATAATTAAAATATATAATTTTATAATTTCATAATTTGAATTCGCTACAAAACAACATGTAAAAAAACAATGTATCTTTTTTTTATAGCTTTAATTTTTTAATTTTTAACTTTTGAAGAACAACATACTTTTTTATTTTATATTCCGTCACCTAATATTTTTTGGAAGCATAAACATTGAATTTTGATCAAGTAGTTAATTAAGTATTGGTATTTAGAGTTTAAGCTCATAGATATAATATAGATAAATAGATTAAGCTTATAGATAAGCCGAGTAATGGACAAATACTTTGCCAGTTCATTCGACACATCCAAACTTAATTATTATAAAATAAGTAGTAATAATTAATCTGCAACTACTCGTTCAAAATTCAACTGTCATACATGGAAAAAATCTAAAAAATATTCTGCTACAGAATATGAAATTGAACATGGGTTGTTGAAAAAAGTATAAAAACCTAATGATAAAAACACAACGCGTCACTGCACACGAAGTAAGTGTGCAGCCGACTCTACGCAAACCACATTACGGAAGGTTTCTACCTCGAAACGGTATATAAGTCCAGCGACCTTTGTACACATACTATTGTTACGGTATACCACGGTACACCCGTGCAGGGTAACCACGACTATTTCCGTAGTAGGTCGCCAGACGGTCTACGAGAAAAACGACATTTTTTACTGTCCTTCACAGCTACATGTCTGTCGTGTCATGTCCGAATGTTGAGCTCGGCCCAACTATTTCCCGGTAGATAATGGTTAGCGAATGATACCGTATGATCACAATGGCCAATCAGAATACGATAAATGGCACGTAACAGACTATTTAGTCTTTCGCACCCTTTTTATATTCTCCGCCAAATAATCGTTTTCGCTGTATCGTATTATAATGTTTTAAGTGTATAATAATATAATTAATAATATTATACGTCTTGTAATTGGTATTAGCTTAATTTTATAACATTCGTTATTTAATATCGTATTCTCATTTTAGAGATGAAACGTGAAACCGATAACTGCAGCCGCAGTATAATATTATAATTATAAATAGTCTGTAACAGTATTGTCGATTAAAAAAAAAGTATGAGTATATATACGTTTAAGCCATGTATACAGATACAGTATTTATATAGATGCATAACTATGTGTATCTGTATACTAGTAAAAATATTTTATGATAATCATCTTACAAAAATAATGTTTTCGGCTATAAAACTTCTTCTAATTCTAAAACGACTTATTAACGACACTACTAAAAATACGTTAATAAAATATAATTTATCACCGCCCAATAGCACTGTGAAACTCGTCTGCGGGGAATATAATTAATTACTTTAATTTCGTTAATACAACAAGTGGTAAAAAATAATAAATATTATAATAATATACTCGGGGCAAACAAACGCGTAGACACGACACACGGGAGAAAAACATTTTTTTTTTTATATCTACCTGTTCACAAATTCTACTGTGATGCCTACACAATACTTAAACAATATAGACATATTTGTATAAAATTAATAAGTATCGCTTAATTTATTATCACCAATATTATTGTGCGGAAGAAATCAAATTAAAATTTTTTTGGAAAAAACACATAACGATATTATAATAATTATTATTACCATCTAATTATATACATTATAGGTATCTGTCACTGAGATTTACGTTTTTCTTTTTACATTTTGTTTGATCAGACAAAAAAATGATAGCTAGACTGTGTCATAATTTATCCTACCCATTAAGTGTTTCAACATTTTCAGTTAATTTTTTGAAAGCGGCGAGTTGCGTAGCTGGTACATCATCTTATTATTTTTATTAGCTATATAATACTATGTTTATTTGGTTTCATAACATTTTGGACGAAAAATGAGAGTAAAAATATTTTAATTGTAGTTAAAAAAAAAAAAGTTTTTTAATATCATCTTTATCAATAATATTGTATAACATTAGCTATTATACGCATTATACGAATGATCACTGCAATCATTATTTCGAGACTAATTTTTGTGAATAAAAATATAATACATTAAAAATGATAATAATAATATTACGCAATACGAGATTATACGGTAGACGAGAATTTCACGAGCATACAGTATAATAATACGCGTTACTAATAAAACAGTTAGTTTTTGAGTGAAGAACCGTTCGAAGGTTTGAATTAAATAAATATTTCAATAGCAACTATATCAGGCACGCTATACGAGAGGGTGTATCTGGAACGTAATTATAAAAATGTGATTTCACTATGCTAAAATTGTATAATGTGGCTACAACTATATTATGTGCTAACCATAATTACCTTTTTTTCTATTTAATTCGATTCATACAGATACAATCTACACTGTTTTAGTATAACAAGCATAGGTGCGATGGTACAAGACTAGATTTCCAAGACATTGGAACTTGGGTAGAGAAGCCGCTCACTGGCGACACTCCGACGATTGAATTTACTAATTACCAAATAGTGTTACTATAATCGCACTAATCCAATTTCGTATCGATAATACCAATGAGGGTTTTTTTTCTTAAATTTTAATTAAACATCGATGTAATACCATTACTATAAAATATAAACAATTTATTTCAATAATTCTAAGATTTATTTTGTACATTATTGGCAAACAAACAGGGTTGATAATTAAAGTTTAAATCAATCGATTTGCTGCCTTCCACTATAACTACAATATAATCTATGGGCATGGTGATTCACTGAGATTAATATTTTTGCCGATGAAAAAAATAATTAAATATTCTCAGCAGCTATATTATGTAGTAAGTGCAGTGGCGCAAGTAACGCCAAGTTTTCACGTTGAGTGTATTCAATCAACAATAATTGTATCTCCATATTAGATAACTTTTTTTGTTAATTACATAAACATTAATTTAATTATTATCATACTTAATGTGAATTACAATTATAACTGTTTACAACCTATGGCAGAAAGATGAGACACCATTTTTAAATTGTTTTTATTAAATAAGTTCAATGCCGTCGAGCGGTGTTTGGAGGGTGGCAGAGTGTATTCCCTCCAGTGCGTCACTGTCTTAGTAGCTTCTCAAGTCCTTGTAACCCGTACAAACAGTAAATCTTATAATAATGTTATAGACATCGATGACGAGAATACTTCGTACACTTGTCGATCACAATATTTCGGCAACTTACACAATATATTATGATTCGTGCACAATCGGCAAAAACTAGACGCGCATCAGTTTAAATTCATTTTTATGAAATCTGTTCGTCTCACACTCGTACAATGGTTAGGGAGAACGCGTTTCGCGTATTATAACAGTTCGAATGCTCAGTGATGGTATGGTTATACTTCGTGTATCATTTTTAAATTTTTTACTAATTAAATCTCTCCTCAGACTCGGCGGCAAAAACAGATAAGCGGCCGTTAATTGACCATGAATACGCCGAATGTATAATTTAAAGCCCTCGCGATTACAATACCATAATATAAACACACAAACTATTGTACGGTATATTATATTATTATTATTATTATTATATTATTCGCCTTATCTGCCGTCGTGTGTGCGTGCGCGAAACGCAGAGAATCGTTAACGCTTTCATAAACAACGACCGTTTTATACTTAATTAATTCCTGCAACAGAGAACAATAAAATATATGTGTACGCGTATTATAATAATATATATGTATGTTATATTGTGCATGTGTATACATATTGTGTATATATACTCGCATATTACGTGTTTTAGAAATGTCATTCAAAACGACAAGAAATTCGTTTACGATTTCAGTATAATAATATAATATAATAACGCGTGTGAGCGAGTGAGCGTGTGTGTGTGTGTATGGTTTCAGATAATAATATTATTATACGTTGTACGCAGTTTGTATGTACATAATATTATACGAAAAAAAAATACATAATTTAGCGTTGTACTTTTTACAATATAATATACTTATTGTCTAAAATACTATATCGTTACGCAATATAAATTCACGTATAATACAATATAGTAAATCAATTTGAGCTGAGCGGCGGCGGTGGCGTTACGCAAGTCTAAAATGATAGTCAGGTAACCGTACTATCTTGTGTGTGTGAGAGATGTTGTTGTACATAATATTGTTATTATCTTATCGCATAACCTTAAGAGACGGGCTGCATATTATTATAATATTATATACCGCAGTTATATTATATTGTATACAAATTAATTAGTAGTGTCAAATACGATTTTTTTTTTTTAACGCGTACGACATAATAACGATAATAATATACGGGGACAGCGATAATCGCAAAACCGAAATCCTATATAATTTTATTCCGGTCGAATAGGTACGGTTTTAATTAGATCTTAATGTTACAATAATTATAATAATTGGAATACAACTGTGCGGTAGCTGCGTGGGTAATAAAGGGAGAGAAAAAAAACCAAACTCTTAAATAACGCGTTTCGGTATAATAATGTACCAGTGGGATATACTGTACCAATAATCTACAGAGCGAGAGACTGAGAGAGGCACGTGTGCAGCAGGGCTCTCGAAAACGGCGCGCAACGACCGCATTATTATATACGCCTATAACAATATTATTATTATTTATTATTATTATTATTGTTATTATTATTATTATTATTATTATACGACGCGAAGTTCTTTGCAACAATCTTATTTCCGCGTCGCGTGTGCCAATCGATCGCAGTGTGTAATATACTATTATGTGGATATATAGCTCTACTTAAAAGTATACAAGTTCACTATTATATTATTACGGTTGTAGTGGTCCGCACACGAGTACATATTATAATATACGCGAACGATACTCACAATAATATAATATACTCGTGTGGGCACTCCTGGCGCCGTGCGGATATAAAGTCCAATTTTCCCAGGGCGAGTATATAACATTATTATTATTATTATATTATAATATATATATATACGTACAAGCGGCAATAACGACGTGCCACAATGGTTATATACCTATACGTCAAACATTATATTACAATATTATCATACACGCGTGACGATGACGATGACGATAGTAATAAGATGGAGAAAATCGGAAAACCGACACAAAAGCGACCGAATCCAAATCAAACGGCGAAAATATTTCCTTTTGTGCGGGCGGCGCCTCTATCCGCGTGCACCACCTTTATACGCCTTATAACTACTTATACCTACTATGCATATTATAATAACAACGATCGTACGCTATAATAATATTATCGTCTCAAAATATTATTATAACACAAGTACGTGTATACAGGATGAAACAGAAAGACCTGACAAATGCAATAAACCTTTGTTCTGACCAATATTTAAACATAATATTTTTTTCAAAAATAATTTATGGATGTTTCCGTTACAAGTATAATGTATAATATCATATACTATAACATTTTTTTACTACGTTTTTTTCGGAAAAATAGCCAATTTGAAAACTTTATTATTTTGGTAAAAAAGTTTATTTAAGTCGTGCAGTTTATTTTTTACAATTGTTCAAAATATCTATAGTTTTTCGGAGTAAATTAATTAGAAACATTATAACTTTTTTCAAAATATATCTTTTTTGAGAATTTCCTGACGAGAGTACATTTTTTCAACAATAATCGTCCGTACAATATTTTCATGATTTTTGTCATAATTTTATGTTTAACTAGACAATATAAATTTTTGTTTTTGTATGTCGGCTCTTTCTGTTACACCCTGTACTTACTTACCGATCGCGGCGGGTTCTACATGACGACGTACACTGCGTTATATGCAAGCCGGTGAAAAATATAATATATATATAATATTATTATATACTTACGAGTACCTACCGTCGTGCATATACCTATATATAGTGACGGCGAGCGGGTAAAGTTTGTTAAAACGAACATGGTTCATTTGTTCATTGAAATACGGCCGGCCGCCTCCTCACGCCGAAGAGTGAACCCCTAAAGAAATCTATACGCGGAAAACGAGAGCGAAATATGTTATTATTATTGCATTATTGTAGAATATATATATATACGTCTTACATATATATTATGTATAGGTATTACGTTTGGGTTATTGCACTGCAGTGCGGTCAGTTCATTATTCGAAAAACCGAAAACCGTCAGTCGTTATCCCGCGGCGAAGATAAATCTCGAAAACTACCTTAACACTGGTACTACGCCACCACCGTGTATGCTATTATAATAAATGGATATAACAATAAAATAACATGTAAACAGAAGTATATAGCCAAAAACTGCGTTTCGGGACACTATACATATAACATTATGCCCCCATCGCTGACCGCTCATGACTGTATAATACCCATAGTAGCGAATCAATAGTATACTATAGTCATCGCATAGTCGGGGTACAAGAGTGCCGAGTGGAGACTTATTTACAAATTTTAACCACCTGCAGTATACGTCGTACTCGTCATAGGGTTAACCGTGCATGTGATTGTATCGTACAGAAATATTTCAGTAAGACAATCGATATAAGCTTCGGTTCATTCGGAAACTGATAAAAAAAAATGTTTCATAAAATATAATCGCACCACCGTCTTTAAGGCAATTTTTTTTTTAAATACCGAAATAAACCTAACATACCCGTGTAAAAAAAAGTCATGCTCAAATCCTCTTGAATCGGACCCGCCGCAGGTTGTTAAAATAATAATGTATAATACTGTCGTGTTCTACTAGATTTAAGGCCACAAAAATTAAAATAGACTATTCGACCATATGAACCAAAACTGATGACTCATGTCAATGAGTGATTGTCTGCTCAGAGGTCATCTCCACAAAGATTATCTTTTTTTTTTTCAAAGATTATTGTTAAGTACTGTAGGTGCATATTTTTATTTTATTGATTTGGCAGAGTTAGGGCAGGTATAAATGGGCCTAGTTTATGGTTGGTACGTCTTTGAGTCTAATGTAAGAATTTCGTAAGACAAGCACTATATGTAAAGGTTACCTGTGCATCGTTTTTGATACCCTTCCGCCACAACTCGTCTCCCAACCGATGAATCCTCGGCATGTGTGTTATAAATATCTTAGCGAATGGCTTTGTAATCCCAAATAAAAAACATATAACACTGCAGGAGCTACCATCGCGCCCGCAACAGTGCAACACAATTTATATATATGTACATATATCTATATATATATTATTGTTTTATACGATCCGGTTGGTCGACGACATATTATTATTATCATCAGCTGTGTACTATTATATTATATGATATAACATTATATCGACTAAAACCTGCTCCGGTAGCGATAAGAAGCGAGGGATCTACGAGACAAATAATACTCGTACTCCGCCACGGTGATGGACGGTTAATTTTCGACCTTATAACGTATATTATACCTACATTCATATATATTTATAACTTAATGGGACACAAAAAGTCTTTTTCATTTTTATTTTTAAATCGCGCACAGACGGACGGTCGAGATAAAAAAAAACACACACACACACACAAATACGACGAGCTATATAGGGGAAAGGACATCATCATTACAAGAGCTGAAACACATAATATAATGACATAGGTGCGCACATGTGTCGGACCATGGGACGGTGACGCGAAGTATCGTCAGGACGAGGGGGGTGGGTAGGTGGGGGGTGTAGTAGGACCTAAGGGGTCTGATCTTCCTGTTCGGCAATCATTCACCCCACCACGGGATCGGATAGACGAATACGATTTTTATCTAACCGCTCGCAGTATATTATCTGCCGGACGAAGACGAACCGGTGTAGCGATCACGCGTGTCGCCGCCCTCCTCTAGCCGTGTGTGGGTATGTGGGTGTGTGTGTGTGTGTGTGTGCATTATACGCGCTATTAATATAAAAAGTCGAGAAGGGTTTGTTAGCGGTCGGTTTGACGCAGCCGTCGTACTATTTGTACCGAACACCGCGGCGACCGCGTCAATGATCGAACGGATCCCATCAATTTCTCGACGACCATTTTTTTTTAAGTCCCCGCGGTTCATTATAATATTACGCCAGTGTAGCTGAAAAACTGTGAAATACGGTGTGATTCCGCCGTTTTCCCCCCGTAATTATTCGGATAAATAATCGTCTCCGCCGAGGCGAGAATAGCTCGCGACCAATATAGACTACCTTATTAATTATTGCGGTATACACATGATATCAGGATTCGGGATACATGTTATATATATTATGTATACGTACTGTAGTGATTGTGTACATGTCGGTACTAATTACTATACGAGATATTTTTACCGACCGTATACGGGCGTACAGGATATTAATATAAATAGGAAGCCGAATGTTTTTTCAAGGTAATTACAAAACGTATAAAAAATATATAATTTTTTTTTTTTACCATATCAGTTTCATTAATATTCCCAGACCATCGCGCGGTACAAGTCTAAAGTTCACGCGCAACGGTACAATGTATTGTTTCTTAGATTTCGGTTAATACGAAGTATTATGTTCCCGAGTGTACCTACATGTGCACACGAGGTCTAAAAAGACGTGAAAACACGCGATATTATTTCAAACTTTTAATTAAAATATTGTACCTATAGACGTGTATGTACCTATATATAGTTGGGTACTTACCACACCGTTATACGAGAACGCGGATTCTCGCGGGCCGTAATGCGAGCTCGCGCACGCGCATACACACGCCGCCGCGATAAATAGACTTATTACGGTGCAAATTATTCGCGAAAACTGTTATCGAGTTTTCTTACGTGTATAATAATAATAATAATAATAATAATATAATAATACGACGCATAGGTAAGTGCGTATTATACACCGCGTGCGTCGTGTAGGTACGGGGAAAAACCGCATTACTTAAAGAAACTCGGAGACCGTAAACTTTTATTATTTAATTACTATATTACCCTAAACGGGCGAGCGAGCTACATATTATAATATGTATAAACAAAAACAGAGGGTGGTGGGGGTGGTGTGGCGCGTGCAGTATGGGTTGTTATGCGTTATATTGTTTTAACGGAGGTTGCTTTTGTATATTATATTATAATATTTATAACGATATTGTCTTATTAGATTAGATGTCGCTGAATCATGCGTGGACGGGGTAATGTGATTTAGCGTCGTACTTGCAGGGTCGTCGATATTAAAGTGATTATACGTGTAAATGCACAACGGGGGTGGTGTTGGGGAGACTTGAGAGAACATATCGACCGCACCTTTAGGAAATCTCCAAGTACTGACGATAGTTATGATTAAAATATATTATAATTAAAAATAAACCGAACGGGTTCCCGTCAACCGGGATAGTGGTATGATGCAAAGTCTGCAAATTTGAAAGATACTACAAAACATATCGTTAAAAAAAATAATCTTCGCATACCCAGATACAAATATATGTTTAAAAAAGAAGAACTGATGGTTATTATAATATTCGGTATTTTTTCAGAAAAATTATTCCATAAAATAGTTGTCCTAAAAATAGGGCTTCTCATTAGAATAAACACAAGCGTGTATCTCCACGGTCCACGGGACACTCAACATAAGTGTTCACTTATCCGCAAGAACTTAAAAATATGGTCTTTATAAGTATATTTAAAAATAGGTGAAAAATCGGTTTTTCAATAGCTGCGCAGCATTATTGAAGAAAAAAACGGAATGAACGTGTTCCAGTGAATCACTCTGTATAATAATATTAATACAAATACACATACAAATCAGCTGTACCTATATCGGTAGGTATATATTATATTCCACGAAGTATTATTATATTATACTCATCAGTTTATCAGTGTGTAGCGTTCAATCCGCCGTGAGCGTATACAGGGTGGGTCACGGGAATAGGGACAAAAACAAATAGATATAACTCATGATGTTTTAGACGTACAATTATTTTATTAATATTTAATCATACACAAATAAGTGCCATTTTAAGTTTTGAAAAGAACATCGAGCATATGACGTCCATCTTGTTCGTAGCACGAAGAAAGTCGGTCCAACAAATTTAAGTGAACGCGTTGAAGCAAGTTTTCGTATTATATTGCCGGTGGTGTCCTATACAGCAGCTCTGTCCGTCACGTCGACTTAGGTCGGGTCGGGTATAGATCCCGTCGTGCCTGCTCGAGGCGTTTTCTGCTCGTCGCGACGATGACGGACCTCTACCGGACGACGACGGTGAGGCGATCGCCTCCAGCTTCCGGGTGTGTGTGTGTATAGTAGTAGTTGTATTACTGCCCCGGTGCAAACGGGCGGAAACGGATTTTTCGAACCGCCGCCGCCGCCGCTCGGTTTATGGTTTTAATAAGCGAACTACAGATAAAAGGGAGACGTTTATATCATATATATATATATACGTGTACATATAGATACACCGCGGACGCCGTGTATATTAATTAAAAACCAGCCGCACACAGAGCGAGTCCCGCGAGAAATACTCTCACACGCGCCCGCGTGCCTATAAATATATATAACGGCTGCGAGTACACGCTGTTTGTATATATAAATACGCGAGGGTCCTTATCTGAAATGGGAATTTCGTTTATCGATCCGTAAACGGAAAAGCCGAGACGGACTCCAAAATGCGTGTACGACCATATTATATATACACGGACCCGACATCGAGTCCACTGCTCTAGCCCTCGGGGACAAATTAAAGAGCCGGTTCGCGTGCTCGGCGAAGAATCAATTTCGCGAAAATCTCGATATCGTCTGGATCGAAAATGGAAGACGGGAAATGCGCCCATCACTATACATCGCGTCACTGACATAGGGGACTGCCGGTCGCCGAAAAATCGTTGGTAGATATTATATAGCTAGGCACCTAACTATATTGTAAGTTATTATATTATTATCAATGTTGTGGCGAATATAGCTGCGGCTGCTGATATCGTATTATAATATTTTCCCGCGCGAATCGAAAGTTCAAAAATAAACCCGCGATTTATCGCCACGACCGTATAATCCCTAACATTAAAATATATAAGTTTCTAGTTTTATATTTAGATCATCCGCGCGCGTGTTGATTTATTGCGTTCGCAGGAAAAAAAACATATCATATAATATCGCGTGCAGCGTGTATTTTTTAAAGAGATCGTTGCATTAAATCAAGACCGGACATTAAAGTGAAACTGATTAATACGCTCAAATATCACGGATGAGTTAATTTTAGTAGATTTTTTTCATTTCGTTTATATATATATATAATACACAATATGTGCGGTTTGTGTGTAGGCTTTAAGCCCGACCACGAAATATCGTGTCAATTCATTCGTTAAGTGAGTCTATTCGTCTCGCGACAATATATAATAATACAGTTATGCTGTTCGTTATAGCCAGAATATGCGCACGCTGCACACGTATACGACGCGCGTTGGCGATGATAAATTTATAGAAAATTATACTAAAAAAAAATTACGATATCGAATGCACCAGAATTTAGTTAATATAAAGAAATATTATTATCCGAAATAGGTACTACGCAATATCATCTTCAGTCAACATCATCAATCCCATCACTACCGCAGTTCCGCCAATACAAAATCTGAAAAACCTAACGAATAGTAAACCATTTATTTGAGTAAATAGCTACAATTGTAATTATTGTAAATATAAATTCATTGTAATTATTGTAAATGTGAATTCATACGTTTTTTGTACACCCAATGTGGCCTAAATTTACATAGGTTAATTAATAAAATAAATAAATAAAAACGTTATAACACGTTGTGAACAGATCGCTCAGTTACTCAGGTATATATTATTTTATTGCTATGTCTTACGATTCGGTCATCTGCAGAAGAGGTCGTGGGAAGTATGATTGGTGTGGTGCCGATGAAGGTCGCGATTATATGATTTAAACGCAACTTTCTGAACACGCCTCGGTCTGCTGAGAGTTGGAAAGTCGAGCTTAAAAATTAACGATCGTGACTCGAAACGTCCTTACAATACGAAAATGCTCCGACTCGGCAAACGGTTTTGTTACCGCGTTTTCATTTATATCCCTTATTTAAAACCAAAGTTCGCCAGTTAACGAGTGTCGGAACGAGATATTAGTGTTACACGTCCGACGGGTGCTGCAGGGGAAAAAAAAGATCGCGAACAAAATACTTGAAACGTTTTACAGCAAAATATTTAACGGTATATATTATAATGTATAATAGTTATTTTGGGGGACGGAGTGGCCGACCCGAGTTCGATACCTCGGTCACAGGCAGCATTTTTCTTCGGGCAAGTCACGGTGCCCGGAGAACAAGTGCCGCCATCCCCCACCTAGGCATGGCAGTTACCTATGGGTGCTCAAATTAAAAATTCTGCCAAAACAAACACACACGTGTAAACTAATCTACAGTATCCTTTCCTACAGTACCACAGGCTAATGGCCTAGTAGTCGAAGCCTTAACCCTAATAAAAAAAAAATTTAAAAAAAAATAGTTATTCGATATTTATCGGGGATATCAGCTCGTGTGGGACTCACGAGATCATAAAGTGAATAAATAATAATATTATTATATTTGGACGTTCGAAAACCGCAATATTATTATTAATTATTAATACCACGTGTTATCGTAGAGAGTTTTCTTGTTTGAAACCGGTGCAGCAGCTGCAAGCAGTGGTGCAACTACGGGGATGATAGAGGGTGCATAAGCACCCACCTCCCCATTAACTTTAGGCACCCCCGTCCCCCATGTTCCATGTCGTCATAATTTCAAATATCTAGTTTTAATGTGTAATATAATTTTGTTTTTAAGAATTCATTATTGTTATTTTTTTCAAATCTTGCATTCTTATTATATTATATCATTACTGTTGTATTATAGTGTTAAATTAAAAAATTCCAATTTATAATAAATGATAGAATTATTGTTTTAATAGATTTATTAGGAGTTATAGACACACTCGGTACAATACTACAATTCAAAACGGCTACATTAAGGGAGGCCGAAATCATTATTAATAGTGTCATTGAGTCATTTCCAAATATGAAAACAGATAAGGCATTTTCAGGATTATGGTTATACATTTTAAGACCACCACCTGATTTAACTAATGACATTGCTCCCTGCGAAATATTGAACACATCTACTACTATCAATAGGAAATTATGTTCAACACTTTACATTTTAATATATGCAATAAAAAATGTTGAATTCTAATAATGGCATTGTGAATAATATAGTTTAATCTAAATATTGGTAATATAATAAAATGTTGGTGGTACGGGGGGCAGAACCCCCACAACACGAATGTGTGAGCGATTTTTAATTATTGCAGCACGCCCAAGATTTGAACTCTAGTTGTGCCACTGGGCCTTTTTAGGTGTAAAATGAGTAGTTAATGCATCGAGGAGTCGCGGTGTGCGTTGATAATTAATTCTCGATTTCGCTGGATGTTATTGCTGCAAATCTGCGCCAAACCATCGATTGTTTTCCCCGATAATAATATGGCTTAATTATTATAACAGCGATACGTAGGTGGGTAGTAATAATTACAATATAATAATATTATGCCGATACCTGCGTACATGGATGGCAGATAAACAATTCAATTCCGTACTTGGCGAGATGCGATTTTGTACGCCTACTAGGTAGGTATATGTATAATATTATGCATATTATTATTGTTCATCGATAAGTTAATTTATTTCATCCGCGAAGCAGTAAATTCCAAACATCACACTCTGGGCGCTTAAATAGTATATTATAGTCCGACAAATTGTATATAGAGTGATAGCATTTGTTCTAGAAATTCGATATTCCACGAACGAAAAAATGCTCAAGAAATATACTTTTTTATGATCGATCGGATACTATGTTCGTGGGGGGCGTATTATAATGTTGTTATTATTATTAACATGTCAAAAATAATTAAAACAATGAATATAAATTCAAAACTATTTTATAATAATCATTATTCGCAGAGAACGCAATACTGTCGTTAACGTTTAATTACAAAAAAATAATTATTATATTGTTATTACGAATTATACATAAATAATACATTTAAATCACACACCCGCAATGGTGAATCGTCACGAACGACAACCACTTCCACCCACTCATTTGATATTTTTTTTATATTTTATATCAAGAACGATTCGTGAGAAACGCTGTAAAGAATTTTCTAGATTTTTGGCTAGATTACGTACAAAACATGGTACATAAATTGAAAAAAAACTATAAAGACTAACAATTTCAAATATCTTTAAAAATTACAAAAAAGGCAAAATTATAAAATATCTAGAAAATGCAAATTTTAAGTCTATACCGTTCTTCATATAACTGAAAAATAAAAACTTTTTCATAGGTACCAACCAACCAATAGAGCCAACCATAAATATTTCCCAATTTATTTTTGATTATTTTCATAAGTACTGTACATTTTTCATATTTTACCCCTTTCAGGTTTCCGCAACTAGATCTAATTAGCTACTGGTGATCACCCTCAAATATGAAGATCCAAACTTTTTTAATACCTCAAAAGGTGCAGATGTCAGACACGAAGAAAACATATAAACGTGTTACCATCTAATCGTATATAACCAATAGGTTCGCTCCGCTCAGATTCTAAAATGGAACAAAACCAAAAAACATATATTTTCGATTCTGCAATCAGACTCGCAGATTCTGCGACCCGAAGATCGTCTAATTCGACAGAAACACTGTACGCACAATATGCGTGATATTATTTTACAATTGGTTTGATGATTTTTTTTGTTGTGTTTACGGTACCGATGTTATATTATTATTATGTGTTGCGGTCGAATTACCGACTCATTGTGTTAATCAAGTCGATCGAAAACGTTTATTACAATGTCATCAGTACCTCGTTGATTAGTGTCGTGGTCCGAGAACAATGGGACGTCTAAGGGTGGTAGATAAAAAAGACGCGACTCCGCCCGCAATGATATTGTGACACGAACACAATAGCGAGCAGGATACCACCCTGGTGGCGGGTCGCGTTGTACGTCTTTTGGATCAAGGTCGTTATACCAAACCGTAGCCGAATGGTTTGTGGCGGAAACACACTGCACCACACAGTAATAATGATATTATATTATGCACATTATTGCAATCATTTTTAATAACACGTAATGATGCACTACTATTGGTGCGAATTCTGGCGAGACGATACAGGCTTTCATCCAAAATACTCCATGTCCTGTGAAAAGCTGACGAGTATAATTATTACATAGGTCTATAACGTATTATTATTATTATTATATTACTCTCGGCGTCGCCAGAAATCAATTATTGTCCTCCGCGTTAATGTTTGTGAACGACACAATGGATGCAGCGCAGGTAAACCGTTCACTATAGTGATATAATATTGTATGACAATAATAATAATACCAATCTATAACGACTGAAGTACGAAATGTTTATATATATATATATATATATATATTGTTAAGCGTCGTAAGTAAACTACGCGATAATGCAAACATTGTTAACGGATTCCGTCGTCCGCCGACTATACACACATACACACACATACACACATTTAGAAATGTATGTATAATATGCACAATGTGATTTAAGGACTATCTGACGGTTATAATTACAATGCGATATCGACGATCGAAATGGAATAATTATTGAACTCGAGCGACGCTCGCCTAAACCCACCCGCGGATGGCGATCATTCATGAAACGTATATACGACTAGCTAATAAAATAGAAATGGAAATCAGTCGTACGTAATGTTATTTTGGTGTGATTGAATTTGAAGTAGCCGAGGAGAGTGACACAATGGTAACGCATAATATTGTAGTGCAGCTGTTAAGATAAATATATAATATTCGGCGGCCCAGTTTTCCAAAGTTTTTCGTTCAAAGTGCCTCACTTTATAAATGCGTATTTCAGTGTTTGCAAGTGTGTCTAACCCGTTAATTTTTTATTATATCTTTCTTGGTACATAGTTTTGTCATATGCTTATTATGTTTGCCAGCAAAAACCACCTGATATAATAATATACATTGTAATATTGTACACACTGTTACATTAAATTACAGGTATCGCAAACCGGCAATCCAGCGGAACACAAAATACAACGATGGTTCCAAAAGTTTGATGCTTCGAGAAAAAACTTTACTTAGAGCCGATATAATATATTCGCGTCGACGTATAATTTCGCGACGACCATAGTGATCGAACGTTGAAATTAAAATATAAATAATATAATATTATATAGAAAGATATGCTAATATTATATTATGCCTAGTAATTATAATGGTTGATATACGTTGAATTTTACAACAAAAAATTTGACTGGAACGAATAGTATGGCTGAAACGATAAGTTTATGAGTATAATGTAAATAGTTACATTTAATGTGTTTTTAATTTTAAATAATTGAACCATTAATACAAAATAAATAAATAACAATTAAAATGTCAACTCGAAATTCTCCCGATAATACTGTCTCTTCGATAATAATCTGGTCTTTCGACTGTACACCATCATAATAATATTATTATATTAAAAGCGCATCGCGACCTTATATAATTGTATTATGGATCGATTGTCATTCAATTATCAATCATTATTATATTATTACAACACTCTATCACGACGTCGTTTAAACTGTTTAAAGTGTTTAAGCCGCCCGTATATAAAATATAATATAACTATACCACCCATCACGCCGTGGGTAGTGTTCGCGTGCATTATTATAATATAAAATATTATATTATATGACCAATTTACGAACCCATAAAACGATATTGAAAATCGGGAAAAAAAAATCTTATCGACCGATCACGATTTATTTTACGACTAGACAGATGGAACCCCTATTTATGATCGTCCTTATCGGCCGTTTGTTTTTGAATTAAAAGACCGTTTCGGACGTTGAAAGCTGAAAACGATTTCGTTTCAATACACATTATTTAATTTGTATACAATATATACGCTACTATAGTAGCATAGTCCATACTACTATATTGAATCTTATTTGAACGGTAATAATCATTATGCCCGTCGTAACGTTGGTCGGCAATATCAAGTTCTTCATCGTATTTTTCTTTCCATCACTCGTTTTACGGCATCTCCTACTTTCAAAATATAATAGTTCATCACCGTGAACTCTGGAGCGATCATTATTTTTTGTTACGAAATTAACTTCCTAGCATTTTTTTTTTTGGAAATATTTATTTTTCCCATGAAATGTGAGTGCGAGGTTTACAGAACTCTCACCGCGTTTAAGGGTAAGTCACTGGTTTTGCAGAAAACGATATATTATAATAATATGATATCGAGATAGCATTGTAGACCTCCAGATTCTGTGTGACGATTTGTTGGAGCATTTCTTATATCGCGTCGAGAAACACCACCGCAATAATGTTAGCACGAAACGACTTTTCTTTAGTGACTCACAAAACACTGTGTCGTCATCGCACAAAAGCCGAGGAATGGTGCTACAACTGCTCTGCCGGAGCCTAATACCAAATTTAATGTGCAGTGCCTATGTATATATATTATACCTATTAACTACTATCAAATACACGCACTCACCTTATTCGCGTCGGCTGCGAAAATAATAAATCACACAGCAAATTTCGTTTTTATCGTAGGTAGAAATATTGGTTTGGGTACTTTCAAAACCTCGTGACCCCCGGAGACTCGTGAAAAAACGCCTGTATCTTTTTTTTCTCCTCGGTTCAGACATTTTATGTGTCGTCCGTGGACCCCCCGAAATATTATTATCTCGTCGGCTTTTTACGATTTGGAAATCACGATCAATCCGGGCCGCTTTACGACCCGATGAGCAGCACACTGAATACCCACCCGCACCTATACCTATATATACACATTGGTATACACACATACATGTTATATTTTATTCATTTATTTTATTGTTATATTATTATATTATTATATTCTACCTATAACATATTATCGTTGCGGTGGATCGGCGCGATGGAGAAGATGTGGGGGGGGGGGTATGGCGGGCGCGGTGGTATTTTTATATCGGAGATATTTACGATCGTGTAAAAGATTTACTATCCATTTCGGGGCTCTCGGTGTCGTCGTTCGCCCCAACAACGTATTATATTTATATTGTATTTCTATTACCTACCACTATTACCTATATACCTACACGGTGAACGCGTATTTTTCTCGTCATCCCTCGAACGTGTGTGTGTGTAATACCAGTCGGTCCGTTCTTTTTATGCTCCCACGGAAACCGCCCAATAATAATACAACAACCGTAATGAGAGCAGTGCCATCGTATACATAGGTACTACTACCACTATACTACTACACAGCGTATATTATTATATTATAGCTATTTTCGTATGACGACGACGACGACGAATTCCACCGATGCCGCAACCGTCGTAAACTACCCCCGAACAAGGCGCGTTTACGGCGTTTTTCTCTTTTATATTCGCCCCGTACTTACACAGACGCGAGTTACCCTGCGCCACGCACCCACCCGTACTCCCTTATTAAAAACCATCGGCGGATCTTACAGTAATAATAATAATAATAATAATAATATGACGTGTATATAAAAGTCGACCGGGAACCCGATATTGATAAATTTACAACCCGCCTCGTTTCGGGGACCGCGACGGGGTTGTAATAAACGATCCAAGTGCTGCGAGACGATATAATATGGAGTTTGTTTGTTTGTTGTTGGGTTTTTTTGGTGGGGGGCGCGCAAAAATTCTTATAAAAACTCGCACACCCATATAATATATCCCCTGACATAATATAAGTACCTACCTATACCGTATATCGTATACAATGTCGTTCGGTCCAAAATTAAATCCGTGCGCCCGGCAAGAACGCATACATGTAAATATTATATGGCCGCATTAATAGTATACCTACAATATTATATAGGTACCACTGTATGGGTTTAATGCCTTGGCACACCCTCGGATTTTAATATATATAAAAATGATCTCACTCTTCGGATATATATTAGTACAATGCATATAATATCGTATAAATACTATAAGGTATACCTACATTGTAACTTTAAAATGCGTTTTTTTTTATGTGAATAAAATAATGGAACACGTAATATAATAACAATGTGCACGCAGCGTACAATTGCGTTTGTTTACACTATTATGCCAAGTGTAACTCTGTGATATATCACGGGATACACTGGCTGCAGCTGCGCTCGATAGTAATACATCGACGATGTAGTAAGTTGGGCACTAAAATTATTAATTCGTATTGTAGGTGAGGTATAATAATATGTGTGGGTATTAAAATATTATGTATTATTCTGAGATATTTTTTTTATTTTTTTTTATAGTCAAATCGATGAGTTACGATTTTACAAAATGTCTTTTTTTCCCAACGCGCCTTTCCTATATATAATACAACTCGACAGCCGACGGTACCTAAATAATTTATTACGTCTCTAAAATCGAAGTGTACCAGCTATATAGAGGTACGTAGGTACAAAGTAGTATGCGAATTTTTTAGAAACCCAGAATATAATAGCTGTACAAATACATACGCGTTTTTATAGCTAGAAGAATGGAAATCACAGTCACCCTGCACTCTGCACATAAGTGTAATAATATTATGTGTAGTATAAGTATTCATAGCTTACTGAATTCAATATTGAAAATGGTGAAAATTCCCACCACTTGTAAGTTGCAATAACTAAAAAAAAGGAATATTTCACTACATCGTTCCGCGCAGTTAGGTCACATTAAATTACATAAATAATCATATTATATTAGGAGATACATTGTGCAGGCCTAAAACGACTATGATGGGACACCAACGCGTGATTCTCCTATATGTGAAACTGAAATAAAAAACAAATTCGTCTCGTGTTACTGATAATAAATGGGAGGATTTTGCCAATAAATATTGTAGACTAGTCTATAGCTATAGCGTAGTTATAGTTCGAAATGAATTGAACGAGCATAGTCGACCGATACATCCATGATAATAATATAGTATTATATATAGTAATAGTATTATATTCGTTTATTGAAATGTGCATATACGTCGACGAAACGATTATACCATTTAATCGGCACATAAAACCGGTGTGAATATACATCGGATTTTGTTTTTGGCTCGTAATCAAATACTAGACGGTTCTTAAGATTTTATTGAATCTGCCCAATCATTATTTTCGGTTTATATCGTCGTTTATAATAACGACATATACGACGCGTATATAATCCAAACACACGCGGCGAGACAACGTCCATAAACGCGATATAAATGTTCAAATTTCACGTGCATAAATTACTCGACCAACGATATTATATGCACATAATTTGTCCGGGTGCATTCGGTGTACCTAAAATATAAAATGTGCATTAACATGACATTATTTCTTGTAATACGATGCAGAACAAAATTCGGAACACATATTCTATAAATAATATACGTTTGACCATAAAGAGCTGCACATTTTCTTACATTACGCGTTTATAATAGTATATTATTATGATTTAATATTTTTCAGCCCAAAACCAGTAAACGATGTAAGAAAAAATTGTCGGGTGATGCCGTCGTTCCGTTGCTCCCCGTGGTCGCCGACGCACGTATAAGAATCGGTAATACAGTAACCACGGTAAATCATTGAAAATACGTAGGTATCTAACCAGAATTGTTGTTATTTGTAATTTTGTATGTTTTAATTTCTATGCGGTCGAACTAACGAAGAAAATATGTTAAAATTTACGTTTTGTCAATGTAATAAAAACTAAAACATATTGGTGGGGAACTTATTATTATTGCAACTTACTCCGTGCAGAGTTAATATTTTTGCAATATTATTTTTATTTTTACTTTTTCCATGTTTACAACATTTTAATATATTTTATGATTTTAATGATAATCGTGTTTTTATTCGAGTGAAAGTTTTAAAACTCTCAGCCTGGTGTACAAGATTTTCAAACCACAGTTATACAAGACTTCAGTTGATAAAATCGATTGCAAATGCATTTTGTACTGTTGCAGTTTGAATATTGCGTTGCCTAGTTAGTCATGATCCAACCGTTGTGACATGTGATATTTTTCTATCCACCAACAACGACAATCGTTTATATAATCAATCTATGGTCCTCCCTGCGCTCCATTTTACTTTTTTAAAAAAAATGAATAGGTCGTTTGTTAGTCTTTTTAAAATACAATCATGTTGAGTTAACTCGCGACGTTCAACTCGGGTGCCAGATTGACCAGCCGGTTGGAGGCGACGTCGAGCACGGACAGAGGCCATCGATACCGTGGTCGATACCACGGTTACCGATATAACGCGTTGACCGCAACTGTTGATCGAAAAACCACTTATAATCTCTCTCTATCCATTCTCACTTTGGGCAATAATACTATTGGTAACTAAAATTATCATCGCAACCACCACGCCGCCAAGCTCAAAGAAGCCTCCGGCACTACGCGATCCCTCTCCCACACAACATAACTAAACAAATAAATATAGGTATATATTTGTGTGCGTTAATAATGTACAATATTTTTATTGTACTAACGGCCGAAAATCAGCGCGAGCCACTTATATCCATTCGCGTACGATTATTGTCATATTATCATACTCGTGTGCGTCTGTGAGGGTTTGATATACAAAATAATATAATACTATGACGTCTGTGCGAAATTGAAAAACACCCTTCACCGCGCCCCGAAGTCCACGGGTTCGGTTTTCGCGACGTTGTACTTGCACCCTCGTCGGAAAGAAAATACGGACGACGCCGCCGCCGCCGCAATGACGATATCTCTTATTGTAATATATTATTATTATATGTATAGACGGCAGCGCTCGACGTTAAATAATATATTTCTCGACGTGCGGGCGAACGCACACACACACACACACAATACACGCTTTGTACAATATATATATGTATGTATACATAATATACAAGCGTTATATATTATAATATCCGTTTCGCCCTTTTGTACATCGGTGCGCGATTAATAAATCAACAGTCGAATTCCGGCGCGAAGCCTGAAAAAGATGCGCCGCGACAACGATATGAATATTCATTTTATACGATATATTATAATATAATATCGCGATGTGTATATAATGTAGAGAACCCGTCCCGATATGCCAGCCAGCAGTGTCCCGCTCGATGGCGTCGTCGAACGCATTCGGTCTGTATATTATAATATCATGTACGGTGTGTATATACCCTCGGGTTGGTGAATATGTGTGGCATTTTATATATATAGTTTGTGTATATATATATATATATATGATGCACCTTCCCTTCGTTCGGATCTCATATAATCCTCCGCAAACGTCGAGGTCGTGCGTGAGCAGACGGAAAGCCAATATCGCGTAATATTGTTAGTAATATCATTGTATTTATTATTATTTACCAAATATTGTGTCCACTGTCGTCGTCTCTGCTCCCGTACATGGTACAATATATTATTATAATATCCGATTGCCCCCGTAACCAGTCCAGTTGACGTCGTAACAGCTCGTGAGGGTCGTCAAATTTTGACACTCAATTTATCGTTATTATATTATAAATAGTATATAATTGATAAAACTATTTAAACAACGAGTAAACGGTTCTCATAAATAGTATTACACCGAAGCTTGCGAGATCCTCAACAACCCTATCAGTGCATTTTCCGCAATACAAACCTTAACTATAAAATGAGAATAACTTGTTAACACTAGTATTAATTTCCAATGTACATCCCTGTGATAGATAAAATAATGCAAGCTAAAACCTATGTTTTTGAAGCCTTTTACCGATGACAAAAAAAAAAATATTATTATTACTATTATGTCATATTTTTACGTCGAGCGGAATCTATAGCTATTGAAAATTCGTCCGGAATATGTTTACATAGGGAAAAATACTGACTACGATACAAACACTGCAGGTGCGCCTTTAATACACTTCTCTAGAATATTACGTTAGTTTATTTGACCGATATGATAATAATATCATATATATACGCAATAATATGTAAAACATAATGATTGAAGGTGCGGTGAACAACTGTGCTGGAAAATGTTGATATGCTGTCATCACACCGTATGTATAACAATAATTTTCCGAGGTACACGACAGACGTAAAAAACGTTGAATAATAATAACTATATTATGTTAAAATAGAGGGCGCATATAAATAATAGACGCGACGTCGTTTTGGCGTGCTTTGGAAACGGCAAAGTGAACGGAGTTGACAATTAAAACACGTTATTCGACTCCGGTGGTGTATGATACGGTGGCTGGTCGTATTAAATTCAGTTGGTTATATTCACGCACTTACGTCGTAAATAGTAATTTTCAGAAATATGCCGACACATCGCTTATTGCTTTACTAAAAGAATTTTAATTGTGAGTATATATTGTCTCAGCCTGCACCGTTATAGGTTATAGTGACAAAATATTCCGGTAACCAAACTTTGGTTCGTCCGTTCTCGCGATTTTGTGAAAATAAGTTCGATATGGCATTTTAACGCGGTAAAAAGGTTAGATTAATATCGGATTTGTTGCATTCTATGAATACATTGGTAGGTATATTACGATAATGTTGCGCAGCTGAAAGGCGATAGGCTACTGCCGACACGTTAAAATATAATATTATATGTATTACTGTAATTGTAAATTCACACTCGACTGTAAAATTTGAACAATTACGAAATTCGCAAGACATACTAGTGTAAGCCAATAGTCCTGCATCAGGGGAAAGGTATCCACCTGAGTCCAGACTCTCCTCTTACACCATTGAATTCTTGTGTCTTCGTGCATTCAGAGATAAAGACATTTCATTTGGTAGGTATTAATTTAAATTGTACCTAATAATAATCGACAGTTGTACCTACAACATATAATATCATTATATACGAATAAAACCAAACGAAAATCATAAGACTCCCTAAAGAGAATTCTCTGAATCCTCAGGAAATTGTTGATAATTTCACAAGTAGATAACCAATTTTTGTTAGATTACCTCGGTTCAGCCGTGTGCCAACAAATATATTATTATATTAGTTTGACATATTATATGCACACGAACGATGCACCGCTAATCCAATCTACATATATTGTTACGTCATGTGCGACATTTTCGCACATGGATTCGGGAAAACGCATTTTCCGAATTGAATTCGTCCTCGTGTCGTATACACAATGCGGTGGTAATTATTAAATTTATTACACGCCGATCGATTACTGCAGGCGCCGGCAATCGCGAGATGGGGTGTCGCATCCGACATTTCGGCGGCTCGTCGAGTCTCGAGACACATACGCCGCCGCCGAGTATATGCGAGTATATAATATACCTTTGCCACATATCGTGTACATACCGACGCCGTATAATAATAATAATAATAACGATAATAATACTGTATATAGGGAGAACTAGTGTGTGTGTGTGTGTGTGTATAATATACGAATGAATAATGGATGTGTCCGTCGGTCGGCCGGTAGCTCGGGACTTCAGCTACCGAAATGAATGGAGGTTTATTAATATTATTATTATTATTATCGGACGTGCGTGCGTGTGAGCGAACTACTATATGCACTGCCGTCTTGTGCTCTCACACACACACACACACACACACACACACGATATATATATATTTATTATTGTGTATGATCGATTCATCCGGGTAACGTAACCGAACGCCGACCGAATGATAGATGGACCGCAATTAGACGGCGCAGACTCTGTATATATATATTTACGTCTTTTGTTCGTCTCTCCGCCGCCGACCGAGAATCACCGTAGTCGGCCCAAGAGCGCACAGACATTTACTATATCACATAAACTCCGGTAACTCGAAAGATCCGCACAATTATTATAACGTATAAGATAAACACACAACACTGGTATATATAGATACGTAACGAACATGGATTTAAAATCCTATTTGCAGAAATACGCGATGTTTGCGTGGCTTAAACTGCAGTTATGATATATATGCGTAACTAGCCGTGAAGTGTTCGAGTCAAAACTGCGGTACGGTACCTACTTACCTACCTACCCAATCGTGTATAATATTATTATACGTTAGTGATTAAATCTCGCGATTTTTTTGGTTCGATGAGAATTTTTCGAAGCTCGAACGCGTTTAAACCGTCTGCGGCTCATCTGAAATTCCACCACGCGTGGTACGCGCACAGAGATTTGAACGATCGAACTACTATTACAGTGTATATTATTATACTTTGTATATTATTTTATACCTAGTACACAAAACGGTCGAGTATAAGAGCTAAAATAATAACATAATACATTAATACATAATTATTTAGGCTTTGTGTTACGAGTCGAACGGTAGTCGTAACGGAGTTTATCCGTTCATATAATATGTTGTGTATACATATATACATTATAAACGTATTATATTATGAAAAACTATAATTGCCGGCTGTCGGCCGCACTGACGGAACAGTGACGCGCGTCTTTCATAGAACCTTCTACGCGTCATATCCATCGATTGTCTGCGCTCAAACACAATAATAACAATATAATAGTATAATATTGTGTACCTACATCGAGCGTGGGCGGCTCGTCGTGAAGACCGAATATTAATTCCGGAAACGGATTACAAAGGTCCTGCGAGTATATAATATTATATATATATATAGGTGAGCGGTTCATCAGTGGTTGACGGGACGGAGATTTAAAAATAATGCGTAATAACAATATACAATATTATTATATTATTATATTAAACGCATCGTCACGATTCAAACACCCGAATAGATATTTTTTTCAAACAAATAATCGTCGGTGTGATTTTCGCCGTCAACCCGTTCCGATACACTGTAATACAAACATTAAAATGAAATTCCTTTTAGCGCGATGTTCGTTCCGTTTGGAAATTGCAATCGACTGGTATCGTCCTTATTATTGATGGATGGTATTAAATAATATCGAAAATGAATTTTATAATATATTATATATATATCCTATTTCTATATTTTAACTACAAATCAACTTATAACTTATTGTTATATCACACATAATATAAGTACTCGTACATACTGTAAATTGGATCATATAATATTTATATTCATAATAAAGTTTATTATCATTATTCTTATTATTTATATATATTCTATATATTAGTCGAAGAACTTAAGTATACATCATATCGCGGGTGCTAAGAGGGTTTTTTTTTGATATTTGGTTTTCTTCATATGCTGAAACGTGTTTATGAAAACACTAAGGTGATATTCGTCTGTGGCTCTATTTAAAACCTTTCTCAGCGAGAAAGCACGTGAAATCCGTTTTGTGTTTTCACTCTCTCGTATCGAATCTTGGGAAATGGCATTACTCGACACCACGTGACACCAATCGATGTCGTCACAGCAGTCTTATCGAATCTGCGACGATAATCCTGTTCCTAGTTATTGCGTAGGATTCGCGTGTGCTCGTCCCGGTCCAGTGCCTCGGGCTGTAACAATAATAATATTACATTTACAGAAGCACATGTGGACAGGTCCGGTGCATTAATAAACGATCATTACGTGTTTATATTAATATAATATATTATACTCACGCGAGGAGGCAGTCGATAAGTCGAGTTGGAGGCCGCAGCGGCGATCGGCTGGTCCTCCTTTGTACCTGCCGGGCGCGTCTTGGGCGGCTACCGCGGTATCCTCTGGTCGACGGTTTCTTTTCCAAAGCCTCGCGGGTCATCAGTCTGAACAGCCATCCGTCCATGGTCGTTGTTGCTTTTTAATATAATATTGCGGACGCAGAACGATACGATAATCATTATCGTTAGGTATTTTTTTTTATTGTATCCGAGCAATACGCCAGTTCATAATTATTATATAGGTACACTTGAACGAAGCGCGATGGACGCATAAATAAATCGATGTGAACCGAATCTCTATCGTCCTCGATCGCTTTATCTTCATATTTTAATAATTATTTTCGTTCGGGAATTAGATTTTTATGAGGATCAACTTTTTATATGGCCCAAATACCTAAGCCTCTACATACTAATATAATAGGGATATGTTATTCTTTGTTTTAAATAAAATATTGACTAAAGTAATTAGGTTCCTGTTTCATAAGTCTGTTTTTTTAGAAAAAAATTAATCCATTTTAATAATGCAAAAAACGAGAGCTTTTAGAAAAATATACAAAAATCCTAACCTAATACCTAAATCTTTTTTTCTTTACGAACCACTTACACGGGAAGTGGGAGGAGAGTTATCATTACTTCCCCCAACCTAATATATCAAGGAAACTGTTGAGCTTATTGTATTTTATTTGTGAAAAAATGTTGTTTTTTTAGTATGGTAGTACAATTTTAGGTTATTAAAAAATGATCTAAGTAACCTAATCTAATCTAACGTTTTAATATTAGACATCATATCATTTATCTCTTATCCCTGTTCCTTGACATACCATTTACATTTCCATGTGACTTGGTTGGGTGAAAATGACGACGGTTAGGTGTGTTTCCTTATGCGTCCACTATTATAAAAATGTACATCTCCAGATTAAATGACGATGAGTTTTAAAAATTACGCGTAACGACCTAAAAGACCAAAAAATATATAAAATCTGAAGTTAGTATATACACTCTCTAGTCTCCAGTACCGAATATAATAATGGAATACGTGAATTCTGTGTTCTGATCGATTGTCTTTGTTAGAGAACTGTGCTGAGTATGGCACTGTTATTTATCATAATAACATCAGCATCTATTATATGAAGTCATTATCTATTGATCCCGGTGCTCGACTACATTATAAAGATTATATACTATATTATGTAATTCTGATGAAGTTATTTTAATTGTTGTAAATTGAAAGTCTACATTTGAATAAACTATAAAATAATCTTTACTTTAAGCTTATAGTGCTAATATAGAGACACGGTGCACCACTGATTCGCTTCCTAAATACCCGCACTGATGATATATCATATTATTGTTCTTATAAAATTATAAATGCCTAACAAAGTTACGTTTTTATTTAATTATGTATTTGTTTTTTAATAATAAACAGCGATCGTAATTAAAAATATTGCTTCCCCGTCGAGATTTCGCTCCTGTGCATATATATAATATTATTTACAGTATATTACTCGTATTTTAGATTAAATCTCCTATGAAAATTAATAATAATTATACCAAAGGCTCGGTTTCATTTAAATTCTAAATTAATTTTTTTAACGTCTCCGGGGAAAAAATGTTATCAATAAAACAGCAGGTGCATGACCCATATATTAAATAATTAATATAAATAAAAATAATTAGACGACTAGACAATTTACAATATTAGTTTTCACTACAAAATCAAATTTAGTACCTATTAGTTATTATTATGATACGTCCAAAGGATGCACTATATTAGATAAGTTATTAATTTGATACGATATCAGCTATTACGCTTCATTCACATAATATTCAACATAACCGATTATTTTGTATGCATATAACATTCGTTAAAATTAGTGAACTTTTGTTTTTTTCATATTTATTCTATATTAAAGATATGCTTAAGATAAGGTTTACTATTCAACGCTTCAAAATGTTGATAAGTTAAATCATAATATTTTATATATAAGCTTAATTGAATTTTATATTTTTAAAATTAATTATCCCTCTTGGCCCTGGAGCCTACGAACGTAACTAAACTTAATCAAAGAGTCGACAAGAAAAACACTATAATGATGACAGGTATTCCGATTTAGATCGATGGAAATCGTGATGGAAACATTAACTACTACAAGACATTTGACAGAGATAATGTGGTTGGCCGAATGTGAGGGCTAATAATATATAAATAAATTAGAGGTTTGATATAAAAGAAATAATATATATGTTTGCCGTTGTTATCGCGACATCAATAAGCTTAAAACATCATATCTGGCATAGTTGTATACTTATCAGCTACAACATGCATTAACAAATCACCTTATCAATTTACTTTTTGGTAATTTATAATAATCAAGCTGAAGACGGTAGTCCAAAAATAAATACGCTATGAAACAGTTTTCTAAAATTATTTTATTTTCCACGCTTAAACGCTAAGGAGTAGCTGAATAACATTTTCATATGGGAGTTGAGAGGGAGAAAGTTAATTTGATATAAATATTTGAGTTTTGTCTTTCTTAGAATAAGAAGATAAATAAGAGAATACGAAAATAAATTACGTTTTTCGTTGTTTATTTCAATGAAAAAAGAGGCCTTCCTGGGCCCGCATTGCCAGCACGTCTTCGACAGTATAATATTTCGTATAATAATAAATTATAGAATATCAAAAAGTTTACGACATATTAAATCATATGATGCGATTGCCTTTGAGCGCGTCTTTAAGGGGTACGAATCAGTATAGGAGAGTACCTATAATTAGTAAAGAATACGAAACGCCATGTTGGAATTTTCAATCGAATTTCGCAGTACGTAGCAACATAAATCCAAATACCAAACATTATTTATACGAAATAAAATACGAGTCGCCAGTTTATTGCTATACGCATACTGACTACTGAACCTACACACGGTATATTATCATATAATATTATAGGCATCATCGTGACAAATATACCATGAAGCGTGTGTACTTATATAGCAGGAACTATTGTATGATAATACGCACAATATCATACCATAATAATATATCGTAACTGCAGTGCGTCAGATCCGCGTCCCCCTTCGACGCTAAAAATGATAACATTCGGGTGTATAATAACGACGACAAAAAAATCCGCCGTGGTGTATCATAATATACGTGCAGTGTGTAACCCGCTCGGGAGTATATAAAACCGTTTTGTCCGCGAAATAGAATAGTATAATATACGAGTGTATATTATTATACTATGGCGCAGCATACAATATTATAGTCGATGTAAAAGCGATAAAATCTATCAAAAACTCTCTGGCAATTCCCGGACGCCGTATATATATATACATATTATAGTTGTTGTTTTTTCGTCTTCCTCGGCACACCCCAAGGGTCCGCTTGGCGAACTCGTAATAGACCGTGTGTGTGTGTGTGTGTGTGTGTGTGTGGGTGGGTGGGTGTGTGCATGTACGTAACGCGTATTACGTTTGTATATTATATAGGCGCGATATAGAGAGTGTGCACATAGGCAATAAAAACCGTGCGCGGAAGGTCGTATCGTACAACAATAATATAATATAGAGACGTTTTTGTCTTTTTGAATATCTGCTCTTTTTCTATCTCCCGGGTCTTCCGCCCCTCCGTCCCCTCCTCGTGTTTCTCTTCCTATACTTCCGGCGCGTTCGCTCTTGACGTCTATAAGTGTCACCCAGGAGACCCGGCAGCGCGCTGCAGTGGCAATTGCAGCCCGCCGCCGTCGTTTAAGTTCGATCGGTCGACATTTGTTTGCTCGGATAATCGCGCGTATAGACTAACACACACACACACACACACACACACACACACACACAACAAAATATTATATTGTACGCTGTGAACAAATTGCGTTGTTCGAAAACTCTTGTACACTGCACGTGGGTATATAGATATCATTTTGTTATTTCCTCATCCTCGCGTGTGTATATACACGATATAACACGACCCGAAACACGAGAAACCGTCGCTAAAGTGTGTTTGTTTGTTCGTCGTCTTCGTCTAATCAGACAGTCGCGAGCGATTCCCGCGGGATACCCTCTCATATGGCGGGAAAGGCATATCCGTATTTCCGGGAGAGGCAGCAGTGGCAGTCTCGCGCGTTCGATCGCCGCCGTCTGCAAAACGGTGTCTCATCGATTTTTTGAGCGTGTTATCATATTATTATCATTATCGAATATGATGACATTTTTTTTTATAATAATATTACTTATAAATTAGACTTTACGCGACGAAGACCATAATAATAATATATTACCGTGGTTATCGATCAATTATTATGGTATACTACAAAACCGAATGACTTTACTGTTATGCGAATCGCGATGAATCTATATGCACTCAAAATCGACGACGTAGTGCGCGGCAGATCCTGCAGTGCGAGTGAGAAAAAAAAGCCAGCAAAAACGAATGAAATTTAAATTGGAAATTCTAAATGAGAGTTAATTTATCAAGTACGCTAAGCCGTTGGCGATGAAGTATCGGTAGCTCGATTACCCCATCACTTAGGAATAAGCATCCTCGGTGAATCACCCCATGGAATATTTTATTAAAATGTATAAATAAGGGTACTTTTAAATTCCACTCGACATTGTGTACATGTATATTATTATATTGTACTTTAATATTATTCGGAATTATTTATCGTGGCGGTGATTGATCCAAAGACGTACCCGGGCAAAGACTAATGTTTATAATTATTTACGAATTCGTCGTATTAAAAAACAATACACTTTTGAAATTATTATTATAATATATAACATGCATTATTGTACGTAGAAATATTATACAAGTAGTTGTTACTGCTGTTGAAGAAAAAAATTCGCCCGTAGAAATTATTATATTATTAATTCATTAGCGGAGAATATTTTTTGTTTTATCCGCTTTTAATACAATAAAATAAATTATGTAAAGAGCTATTGTCATCCGCCAAAACAAATTATACGAGAAACTTACAGTTTTTACACAATTATATTATTATAATATAGCGTAAAATACATTGTTGGGAAAATCTATGTTCATTCGTTATATAATAATATTATATACTTGGAGTCTAGCGATAATATTACGCTTCGATTTCTGCACGTATATTTATTATATTATGTCGTATTTAGGTGTAAGTCGATGAAGACCGTGTTAAAATAATATTATATTCGTGGTGGGTGAAACGGAGACTATATCTCACTTAGGTACCGCGACGCAAATAATTTTACTATAATATAATTAGGTTTCCGTCGTCTGAGTTGGCTCTGCAGCGGTCGTTATTGCCAGACAAGACGTGTGGACGTAATTCAATTAAGAAATAACAACTCGACCAGACTTGCTGCAGCGATTATGACAAATCGATGTAGACATTTTTTTTACGAATACAATGAAATCGATTGCGGGCCCCCTCGTTGACAGCAACGTTGTAGTTATTAAAATACGATCTAGCGATACGGTCGGTAACATATTATGTGCGTCTGCAGGAGAGTTAAACAATCCATCGAAGGCGACCATATTATTATATAATATAATATTCATCCATTCATCCCGACGGAGTGGACTATTTTTAACGTGACGTACTCGTTCTGACAACGGACACCCTCGCCTAAAAGCATACAACATATTATTATTCTTGACTTACACTTTATCACTTGTAATCGTGGAATGACAAACAAGTAAATACGAATTATTATTATCGTTATCCCCGGTCGATCCCGTCGCACCATACTACGATAATAATATTATTGTATAAATATTCCGCCGCCGTGTTGAATCTCACACCGCCGCCGCAGCAAAAAGAACCGTTTTGCACACCTGACGTATCGGTGCGTGCTGTAGGCCTGAGGCTCGCGGGATGGGATTTGTTGAAAAGTCGATGGGATTTGTCGGTGGACGACCTGCAGCGACAGTCGGTCGGAAGAAACGCGATCGCCACAATAATATATCACTAAAAACTCCCGTGCTCCGCATCAGCATCCCGGGCTTCCTGTGTTCGATGTACATTATATTCCGGCAGCCGCGGTTATTGTTGTTCGCCCATCCGACACGTATATTACACCTGTCCATATATAGCCCATTGTATACACATAAGGCCGATTGTGTCCGAGTATTTATCGTACACGCCGCAGTAGTGACTTCTCGTACACACGCACACGATATATAATATACAGCGTGTTTATATTGATCATCGGCACGCCCACTACAGATATAATATAATATAACGTATAATAATAATAATAATAATATCACTATATTGTACAATCTAACCCCAGCACGGTTACAATGGGTTATTCCATGGGAGCCGGCGATAGACACACTACGAGAGAGTGTGTGTGGGTGAGAGAGAGAGAGAGAGAGAGAGAGAGAGTGAGAGGAGTGTGTGTGAGGTGGCGACTGACGGAGAGAGGAAAAGGACCCACTTGAATAATCCGTTTTTGAGATCTTCATCACGCGCATTGCGATGTACATATAATATTATAATATGCGCGAGGTGGCAGAAGACTCGGCTCTGTATAGGTACGCGTGTATAGTGATAATAACAATAATAATAATATACAACAGAAGTAATAATAATAATAATAATAATATAACACCTCGCGCGCGAGATATCGTGACCATCGATTGATTGGTGTGCGCGCGGCAGGTGTCGAGACGGCCGCGTCAAGTCCGCGACGGGCGAGCGGCAGCCGCGTGCAGCAGTCTCTACCCCTCTATGACGTATATTACATTGTGAACAATAATATAATATTATTATTATTATATATATATAGCCGTCAGATAGTTTCTCGAGCTGTTGCGTGGTTCACACGCCGTCCGAATCCGCGTTTCTGTCCGCCACGATATCGTCGTATTTATTCGACATTATTATATAATATCACATTATGTATACAGGGCGATTCAACAAACGAGAATGGAAACCGCATGTGATGATAGTCAACCGATTCGGAAAAACCATATCAGCGCCGCGGTTCCATGTACTTTACGATAACTATATATATAAGACTGACTGCTGCAGCTCTATATAATATAGGAGAGACTGTTATTATATTATCATATTATAATAGTATGACTGACGGCTCATTTTACGGGACGGGGAGGGTAAAGTTGTAAAACTTTAACGAAGCCTCATCGCGACACTTCTAAGTGCGATTCGGTTGTTTTCAGGCGGATTCGATGACTCTGTAATATTTTTTCCCGGTTTTTTTTTTTGTTTTCTATTTCGTTAATTTGTCGCGAAAATGATTGATATCGAAAAAAGGGTTACCACTCGACAGCCGCAGCCGCCGCAGAGGAGATTTCGGGTCGGACCAAAGTTTCAGGCGGTTGACGATGAACGGTCGGTCGCTGCTTATATAATATAGCGGGCACTTCGATTTCAGGCCTCGTATCATTTATAGGCGTGCGCTAGAAGGGGGGGTGGTCCATCGCGGTATGATTGATGTTCTTTTGCACATAAAGTGAGTGTGTATATAATTGTGTTTGTGTGTGCGTGAACTCACGTTTGTTTTAAATATCCGCCCAAGGAAGCGCGACGGGCCAAGGCGTAGGTACCTACCTCACGCGCGTGTATAATATATAATAATATTATACTCTTTCCCCGATACACGAACGCACACATAGGCCGCAGCCCAATGGGAAAACCGAGGCAATTAATAACGGCGTGTGTGCAAAAAGACCCGCGGAGAAAAGGGAGCGGTGTGCGCCACACCGGTGCAGTAGTTTTTCGGCCCCGAAAGTGCCAGACAAGAGTTTTTGATCGGCAATCATTTATCATATCGCGTGAAAAACGACCGAAGAAACAAAAAGTGTGCGAGAGAGAATATAATATTATATAATAATACACCTAAGGTGCACGCGTATATTTCGGTACACTGCAGAGGTATGACTACGTATATATGTATATATATGCTATATAATATGTGTGTGTATTATATATATATATATATATACGTGTAGACTGTAGGTGTATATAGCTGGTGTAAACGTTTTATAAAAGTTGGAGCGCGTCGACTCGGACGGTCAGTCGTATATGCGATACTATGTGTGGTGCACGAGGTGATTACTATTTTTATTCCTCCTCCCCCGGACCCGAACAAAGTTTTGAACGTCCGGGACTTCGAGTTTCTTCACATTTATATACTACCTATATAATTACTGTGCGCGTTTTGTGGGTGACGTTCACGGAGGTGGACAATATGCTGTACCCATATAAAATTATGATAATCAAACGCTGCAGTGCAAACCCGTTCGTATATGGTGTACGTTATCATAATATTATAACAATAAATATGCACTCGAGAAATCGCGATTTTATAATAATATAGCCTACAGATTACAATGTATATTTGCACTATTACCTATTACCTATACAAAGCCAATATAATATTATAATATAAGTTGGTAAGTTTCGACTTTTAAAAAACCACGTGTAATTTATGAATATTAGACACCTGCTGGTATTTTTTATAATATAAAACTATAGAAAAAACTATAATAGTAGGTACCTATGTTGTGCGATATCACCAAAATACACACGTTTTATGCGTAAATTGGATAAATCTTAATCAAATTTTTCTTTTATAGCTTATCCGTTGTACAATATAAAGATATTTATTAATTGTCTGGTGTTAACGATTTTTTTTTACAGTAAATTTTAAAAATCATACTATTATCTATTTGCTCATTAGATTATGCATTAATATTATATTAAGATGTTCAAGTTTCTTTGCTTCTTACTTTGGTGCACGGAATCTAAAAAATAATGGTTTTACTTTAAAATATAACTGTTATAAGTATTAACGTGTATATATATATAAAAAAAAAACATTAAGCAGATGTGTTTATTATCGTCATTATATTTTATTTCAAACAGTTACTCGGTTATTATATATTATGTAATGTAACAAAAAATAATTGTTTTGATTCGTATAACGCGGAGATACAACGCGCGAGAAGGGGGGCAGAGGGAGGGAAACTAATTTGCTTAACAGTTGTATATATATACAGAAAATATAATAATCGTGTTTTCGATATATACGACCGTTGTTAACGACCAGTTTTTTGTGAACCGCAGTTGCCTTTGAAAGCATAAAAAACGAGTACCCCTCTCAATATCGTCGATTCGTTTTATGGCGTTTAAATTAAAAAAAGAATAAAAAAAAATTAAATAAAAAAAAACTAAATACCCGTGGACTGTATATATGTATATATATGATGATGGACGATATAAACTAATTCAATTTAAATTTTATTGTTATTATCGCCACCAAACGTACATACTATAGAGGGTATATACATAATATAATCATGACACATATATATGCATTATACTCTACATGTAATATAATAATTCGTATTGTATACACAGACGATAATATTATGATATTATTTCATACGTAGGTATATTATATCTGAACAAATTTAGACGAAATGTGCGGGCGAATGTGTACAGAATATTATACGCATTGTCCTTTAGTTGATCCGTTGAATTAAACCAGTATATACGAAGTCAATGAAGTCATCATATTCCAACAAATTGGCAACAATTAATATATTATTAAACACGTCAATTCTCATATTGTCTGCTGCAGGATGAAAAAATTACGGATTGATAAACCGTCTTATAATAATCTATTATATTATGCGTGGGCGTAAGAGGAGGATTTCGAACAATGTTATTAATATTATATTATACACAAATTTATCCACGGAGTGTTTTTATGTTGTTATTATTTTTCTCTTTCCCATACCTATATTATTGTTATACGATATGCCGTTTATACCCCCTCAGGTTTTCCAATAAAACGCACGTTTTCTCCCCGAAAAAATTATATTATTATTATACTATCATACACACTCGCACACAAATAATGATGTGTGTGTGTGTGTATGTGCACGCATCACAGTGCAGAGCTTAATATATGTTATAACTATTATATTATATACGACGAGCGGCTGCAGCAACAGGTTTTCGGGCATGGACGGATTTGATATTTATTTTTTTTCAACAGGGAAAAAATAATAAACAAAACAACACGACGATGGAATATAATTTAATACCTATAAGTTATAATGCTGTTATGGGGTACGAGTGACGTGCCGAAAATCGTTTCCCGATACGGTGTGCGCGGCGTCCGGACCCAACCGACGGTGTGCAGCCCGGGAAATATGGTGCTCATTAACACCGGTGTATTATGTTTTTCGTCGTTTTAAAAACACGTCGCAGTCGTAGTCGTAATAATAGTAATAATAATAATATAGACGTCATGGGACACCGTGTATAATTATCGAGGGCTCCACCGCATCAATGAGCATAATATATATGCGTGCGGCGGTCCAATGGTTCGGAACGTTCGGTTTTACGGGAAAAACGTATTATAATATATTATTACGGTCGCCCACATCAGATGGAAGAGAAAAAAAATGGTTTACAAACGCGTCGTTTGAGACTATTAGACTATAATATATACCAACACGACAAATATTATGGTGTGCGCGCAAATGTAGGCAACTACCTATATATAGTGATGCTGCGGTAAAACGACATAATTAGCAATCGTGGACACTTAATAATAATACGTAATACACCGTCGACTAACCAATAACATAATTTAAGAAAATACGAAATTTGATAATGATAATATAGGAAGTATAGGTACGTCCATGAATAGTTTTTACCGGTGGGATGCAATTTTAGATACGAACTTTTGATTTCCAATTTCTTGAAGTTATTTTTAAATAGTGGAAATTACAGGTGCAAAGTGATCCGGCAGTGATGAAAAGTAAAGTGGATAAGCTGTGGATGTGACGGAGATAAGATTCAATAAAAATTATATTTATGCATTCAATTATATTTTATATAAAAATTATCAAATTGCAAGCATTTGTCCAAATCGATCAAACTATTATAATATGATGTTTAAAAACAAATACTTATAATAATAAATAATCATAATTTCACCTATAAAACTCAAAGCTAGAATAAATCAGAAAATATAGCTCAAACTTGCTTCGAGAAATCTACAAATGGGTAGTGGAATTTATGCAATTTAATTCTATCTGATCACCACGCCACCCTTCGTTATACGCCTCCAACGAGGTCGGAAAACCGCACTGCACTGTGACGAGTGATTGACGTCGAAAAGTTTCATTGTAGGTCGAACGCGAATAGGCCAAGATACGACAATATAATTTGGGTAAAATCCTGTTATCGTCTTTAGTTCCCATACAAATTATTACCTATTAGGCGTGGACCTAGAAATCTGATATTTAAGGAGGGGCTAAATTTTCTCAGAAAAATTACAATCATAGTTTTAGTACATGATAGATTGAAGATAATAATATTATGGATACGATTTCAAAACTATTTTATTTATATTTTACACTTATGGATTTTTTATAAATAAATACATAATATAGGTATAACATTTACAAAGGGGGTAAAGCCCCTTAACCTCCCCCCCCCCCGTTGGATCAACAAATGTTACCCAACGTAGGTAATTTTACTTATATTACAGACGATCGGGTGCCGTAATTTTTTTTCAACAAAAGCGCGACTACGATGATATGAGCACGTCTGTACCGTAAGTCTTAAACTAATCTGAGTCGTTTTTCGATATAAAAAAACACATAAAACCGATTTCGACAATAAAACGACCGTTCCGGTAACCGTGGTTTAATGGAATGTACTGTATACAAATATAATATACAATGTTATCGAACAAGTCGTTTACTATCAGTCCTGTATATATTTTATTACTATATGATATTGTCATGTAGAATTAATTGTTTTCGAGGTATATACTTACATAATATATTATTATGGTTGTTTTTAATATTGTCCGTAAAAACGTCAGATGAGAAAACATTCGGCGTTTACGACCTAATACATATTATTATTGTACTGCGCCAGTCCGCGCGTCAATCAATCGAATTCTGTAAACTTTGAAAATAACTAGAAAATAATTTCGGACTGAGGTTTGTGGTTTTTAATTTTCCAACAGTTTAGTCGAAAAAGTTTAGTTAAAAAATATGTACTGAGTGATATTAAGTAACCTAATTGTAGAGTGCACCCTATTTTTGGAGACACGCGGCGTATTATAGGCGTATAAGGATATTTTTTTCTTTTTTTTTTTTGTAAAACGCTGTCGCGACTATACACGCGCTTGTGAGACCAGATGATGATGCATCTGCAGCAGCCGTCTTCGGGACGAATAATATTTATAATACCCTACGCGAGGAGTCTACAGTTCGGTGACCGTAATATCGTCCTCGTCATCTGCACCGGCGACGTGGATCCATATTATAATACGAGCTGGTGGGATCGAACCTGCACCCGTAAAGTGATTTATCGGATACCGGCGGCACACATCTGTGGCGAAATCGTACACCGGAAAGTGGCGATCGATACGGCGTCACGTGCGAGTTGGCCGCGTCGTACATATAATAATATGGTATATACACACACATATATATATATAGGTCCACGCGATATTTTATCATGATAATAATATAACATGTTATGTACAACTATATAGTCGCGTACCTGTGTATGGTAAATAATGTATAGAAACGAGAGATTAAAGGGTTCTTTGACTTTTTCAGAGGAAACGTTAATATTATTATATATTGTGCGCGCGTCCGCGGGCGGAGGGGGCCAGTGGCCTCTGCGCCGAATCTATGTGATGCGCGCGCTCGGTAGCCGCCACTGAACGGTAGTGCATCGTCCTTGGACACCGCCGCATGTACACATTATTAAAGGTATATACACACGCCGAGCAGCACACATAATATATTATTTTATATATAAAATATATATCATTAAACACGGCGAGATTGCGGCAGAGCATTAATCATCGATTTCCGATGAAGTCCATTGAAGAACGGCGGCGGCTGAATTATCTAACGACTAGGCGAGCGTATTACTATACAATGTATATACATATATATTATGTTATATATGGTAGTGAGGCGCGGGTGCCGCTGAGGCCAGTGAGTATATATACGACTGCTGTATATAGCACTACTAATCAATCATCGGGATCGCCCGAGCCGAACGACTACGACGACGACGACAAATCATTTTCGTATTAAAAATCTCTTATTCCCATTCAATTGCCGCACCGATCATCGACAATAGACATACCATCAGCAGCATCAGCCGCCGCACCTTCCTATATTATATATATGTATAAGTAATATGCGCGCAGTACGTAACGCGCACCGGTGACGGGACGGTTTTATTTTTTCATCATTTTTCATAATATTTATATGATTATTATTAATATTATTATGGCCCACGAGCCGCGACTATTTCGAAATATAAAAGGTTTTCGATGCACGTACCACTGCACTGGTGCAGCGGGCACGCATGCAGCTACGCGATAACTGCAACTATACAGTCTTGTTAAGTATTCGAGAACTTGTATTTAAATACTTAAAAAATACTTTCTATTTGTATTTTTATTCTAGAATGCTAAATACTTTTTTTCATTCTCGTGGTCTACTCCAAATTCCAATTACTAATAATTCTGAATGTACTATTTTAAATGTTGATTCTAAAATATTATTTTAAAATGGTCCAACCGTATAATAATTTATAAATAAGGTTTCGCCAAAATACAAGTAGATAACAGAATGACTGAACACTGTTGGCTTCTCACTCGCATATTATACCATGACATACAAGACACTGACCACCACTAGTTGGATTGGCATTTATCTTGAACCTTTAAATAGTCTTTCTTCTTATTTAATGGGTGGTACTGCGGTAGTAGCTTATAATTTGTATATAAGATGTTAGTATTAATGTTATTAAATTAAATTAATGTTTTTCATATTTATTTTAATTTTTACAGTCTGTATTACATTTTTTTACAATAAGCACAATAGATGGAGGGATTCATGAGACGGATTAGTTTGGTTGATTAAATAAACTATTGAATAATAATAATTCATGGCGTGGGTACTGGGTAGTATAGTGGTTTTAGTCGACTAGTCATTGAACTGATTGAATTATTGATTATTAATTATTGATTTATTGATTTTAAAATAAAGTATTTTTGGAGGTATTTTAAATACTTTTAAAAGAAAGTATTTAAAGACGTATTTTAAATACAAATTACACCAAGTATTTAAATACGTATTCTGAATATATTTGAAAAGTATTCTTAACAAGACTGCAACTATATACGATAATTTTATCGTGCAACAATACCAAGTATGTCCTATAAAATACGAGATCATATTATTGTACATCATAATATAGATTATAGAGCCTGTCCCACAGGAATTTCGAATTAAATTTATTACGATTATTTTTTGACTGCGGCAGCTTCAAATAACAATAATCACCAATGACGATCGAATATATAATATATTTTAATTGTATAATAGATATGTTTATGTTTTCCGATCGACGAGAGAAAGAGCTGGTCCAATATAAACAGCGTGTAAAAATAAAAATACGAATAAAAATCCAATAAAAGTCGATTGAACGACTATTATAGGCTATATAATAACGATTTTCAACGGTATATTTAATTGAGGTAAACGCATATAATAATATAACACGTCTTTATATTTACATAGGTCATATATTATTATTATATTATATCATTGACCATGGTATTGGTACTTATAACCTACGCGTACGGCGGCAATAGGATGAGTGAAACGAGAAAATAATTTATTGTTATTTTTTAACGTCTGAAATAGAAGACGCATTAAACATTAAACCGAGCTGTGCGCGTTTTGGTCCGTGGTAGGTACCTGCACACTGTATCCGATAATAATACTCTAAAATATTTAGGAGCAAGACCAGAAAGATTTTTGAATAAAAATTCACATACGTAATATTATGTAATTTATTTATATAACTTACCGTATTTAAAAACTATAATGATATTATATTTAATTAAAACACGTATTTCGTTTATACCGCCAAATACCAATCGATCGCTGTCGTTCTCACAACAACGACAGCGGTATAATGCGCTTTTAATACCTGCACGAAACGTTTCGTGACAATAATGTATACCTAGAGCGTATCAATCATCATAAGATTTCCATTAATAACATCGTTTCGAATAATGTTGTCGTCTCGTCGTAGTCGTTGGTTAACCTTATCGCCCTATATATTTTAGAAATGATGCAAAACCGTTATTCGAATTCGATCATTTCGTGTTCTACACGCGGTGTGACTATGGGAGACCAAAACATATTCGACCCACACTAAGGCTATAGCCCCTATTCTAACGATAATAATGCGTGGAGGATTTCAACATCCTATCCTGCGTTTAGTGTGTAGGTACTAAACAGTGATACTAAACGTACAGTAAGGAGCAGTGAGTAAGTGACCTTGCAAAAACCAACAAAAAATAGTGAGGAACTAATTTTAGGTACTGTCTAACAAAATACAGTAGTCTCTAGAATTGTAACGTCATCACCATGTAGCAATATAAATATCAAATATATATCACATTATCACATCTCGTCGACCTTATACATAACATCATGCAATGTCAGAATTTCACACTTAACGATAAAACTAATTTAAGTTGCAATGCGAATACGTATATATATATATAAGGGGAGAGAGGGAGAGAGAGAGAGTGAGCGAAAGAGAGAGAGAGTTACTTTCTTGGTCCTCATTGCTACACCTAGCAAATCAACGATTGGCACGTACGTGACATCGTCATCGTGTCCCAAAGTAACGTTTTGTGCCCGACGCGCTACGACCCGTTGTAGCCTTTACGACAAACAGGAGGGATGGGGAATGCGAGGATACACGGCAGAATCCTAATTCTGCAGGACCGAACGTGGGCAGCGGGTCGTTTTCACCACCGTGATCACATTGTGGAACTGTGGAGGTGCAGCAGCAGGACGGAGTGGAGGTGGTTGTCGTTAAAATTTATACGGCAAAAATTAGGAACAAAAATGTTGTTAAAGGCGAAAAATATGAAGAAAAAGTAAAAATGCCGAACGGCCCGCCGTCGTTCCCACCGCTGCCACCTGTATATATAGGTCTGCTCGGTGTAAATAATTCAACCGGATTTCTCGGTACGCAGCATCGGTCCAGGCGCAAATATCCGGAACCCGGTGGAACTCACATACTTAATCCTCTTACGGAAAATATTCGGCGGCGTTATTAAAATATTTATACACGCCCGACGGGGGTTTTCGCCAATTAAACACTTAACCGGCAGTTGCGCGCTGGCAAAGTTTATAAGACGGAGTTTTTCCAAAGGCAACAATTAAACGTCTGTACAAAGAGAGCGAGATAAAGAGAACGGGCTGGAGAGATCAAGGGGAGGTGTAAGAGAGAGAGAGAGAGATCCCGCCCCTATACTGCGTCCCGTCAAGCGACTTTATATAAACGTATATACTTATACTTCTTCGGCGGCAGCGGTGGAATAGGATGCATTTACATCGGAAGCGTTTTCCTTAATGATTTGCATACAAACGGCGCAAAAAGAGTATGTAAATTTCGGTCTACGTTTGAATATTTCCATTTTTTCCCTCTTCCTCCGCGGCGCGAATATACGCCAAAGTGATTATATACAATATTATTATATAATATTATACGCATATCATAAGAATGGAAAAGTAAACAGAAAAAAAACGCACGCGTAACAGCTGATGTCGTCGTACCTAAATTATAGGTAGGTACGTTTCGACCGGACTGACATAATTTTACGTCGTTAAAACAATTGTTTACATGACATTATAATAATATAATATGGACTGCGAAAACTGCCGAATTCGATAATAAACGCCGCATATACCTACCTAATATTCTACTATGTGCGTCTACAAAAACAGGGTATACTCGTTGTATAACTCAGTTATACGTCTTATACGTATATACTCATTGCCCCATAAATATTTTTGAATTCTGATTGCAGGACACGAGACTATATTATTATGAACTGTTGGATCATACATCCCTATGACTTATAATCTTTCAACAAATTGCTCGAAAAATTCATCACTTTTTCAGCGAACCACGTTTTCCTGGACACGCTGCAGTACCTATCATCCATCCCCTACGTGCACTATTATTAATAATAATATCATCGCACACTGCACATAAATCGCGCCTGCACGTCGCCAGAACTATACAACTCTGAATCCCGCCGGTTGTCATACGCAGACCGACCGCAAAAACACGCGGATCACACCCTCCCCCAACCCATCCACTCACGCCGATGATTGGCCACCACCACACCCACCGACTGGCCGACGAGCCGAATATTATTGCTGGCGGCGTGTCTGCAGCGGCACAATATTCTACAGGTGAGCGGGTGACGGGTAAGTGAGTATAGACGTACATATATATAATATTATAACATTATATATTATATGATATTGTCACACGGGCGTGAGCTGTGTGAGCGCCCGAATTACGCACTTAAAACCACAACCTTCGGTGGGGCTGCGAGCGCCTGTGGGGTGGTTGCCGGGGGACGGTTCGTTAACAGAATAGTTATTATATATATATATGTGCGAACGTGTCTGTGTACCTATACAACGATGACGAATGTAATAATAATAATAATAATAATAATAATATGTGTTATTGCTCGGCACAAGTGGTATATACTATATGTGTATATGATAACGGGTGTGTTGTTATAACATCCCCCGCAAAGGGGTGTTGCAACATTGCGACGACGATGGCTAGACCGCAAAATGACGACGACAATTCCGACGGCCCCTGCCGGAATGCCTCACGGAATAATCCGAATAATCGAACTGAAACGATATTATGTGCACTTCCCGCTTATACAGTCATATAAACACCTATAATATAGGTATATACCTAACACGTGTATATCACTAAATGTATCCTGCACCAGCTATGTGTGTACGGCTGTTTCCGACAACCCAATCGCTCGGAGTTTATGATAATAACGATGATGCACCAGCCTCGGCCGCAGAATCGGCGCAGACGAACGCATTTCGTCCAGTCGTGTAAACCACGTGAAACACATAATATTATTATGTTATGTACATGTATGATATTATAATGAATACTGCTACCAATGTGACGAACCACTGACAGTAAAACGCATTAATATTCCTGGATTGCCCACTAGTCGCCTAGGCAAGAACAAACATCCTTCAACTGTGGAAGAAGCGCTCGGGGAAAATAAAACTCACATAATTTACAAAATTTTCAAACCCATCGGTATAGCAGAAGATATCAACATTTGAAATAATACGAGATAACTATGTAAACATTTAAATAACTTAAAAAACAAAAATATTCAACCGTAAATGAAACACCGTAATATATGACAAAACGGGCCGCGGCCCATGGTACAGAACAAAATATTATGTATATTCACAAGAAAAATATAAACTCTAAACAATATTATTTATATAATATTAACAGAAAGAAAACGACTGGTCCTCATTATTAGTACGTATCATCCTGAACATACTGGTCTGTTACGAGGATAATTGATGATGCAAAGGTGCATGAGAAAAGGGTAAGTTGTTCGTGTGACTGGAAGCTGGCTAGGATTTTTTATTGAAAATAAGATCGGAGTAACTCAGTGTCAAATAGGTATAGGAGTGGCTTATATTTTATTTTTTTCCTGGCACGTGAAACTATTGTATTAACATGACTGATCAGCGTTTCGGAAATTTCGACTTTCAATGACATTATAAAAAACCGTAGACGTCAATGTCTTAATATTATTTAAACTAGAAAAGAAGTCTTAAGAAAAGTTGGAACTTTTGACTACGGTGCGGCCGATAATAATCAGAACTCATAGCCAAGACATTATTATTTACACAAGACTGCTGTATTATATGTTTAAATGTCATGTCATTCGTTATGAGGAATTGTCGCGTTAATGGATAGCATCAGTCAAGTGGACATTTAGGATTTTATATTTTTTTTCTTCGCTGCTTTTAAATATCTACATCATTTATCGAATACAATGTGTGTGGTGCATACGAGACAATATACTCATTTTTACGTCGTAAATATTTCATCAAAAAATCTCGAGTACAAACAAATTTATAGAATTTTAAAGAGGATAATGTTACTCCCAGGTACTCATTGTGACGATGTCCGATGGTTTTCGATAATTTTTCATTGCGCACAAGATATAAGGATATACCTATCTATGTTCACCACTTCAAATAGATCTTCAATTCGCGGTAACAATATAATACATGCAACTTTTGAAGCACTTCAACTGTATAGGACATGGTAACAACAAAATAAATAAAGAGACCCTATCGTAAAACCAATATAATTTTCGATTCGTCCATTATAATATTGTATGTCACGTGCTGTGCTTTTTCTACAGTGATATGAATAGATCGTATCATCGAATCGTCTTATTAATGTTATGAAGAAAAACCAAACGCATACAATTGTATAGAAAATATTATAACTTTATAATATACGTATAGAATATTACGATATCCTAGTATTTATATGACCTCGAAATCGTGATTAACGCACACGCGATGTCAGGGTAATGCGAGCGAAGTTATAAAGCGTCGGTTGCGTATAATTTAAAGTACAAAGTATAATATATATATACAAACTTCGTCTCTCTCTCTCTCTATACGCCGTATCTCTCTCTTGCGCTCGCGGGTGGGTGCGCACACACACCCACACTCACATTTATATATATATATAAACGCGTATGGCAACTGCCAAATCATTGCGTCATAACGGGCCAGTCGATTTTCGGAATAATTAATAATTAAGCAGTGAAAAGAGCTTTGGCGGATTGGGATAAGTTTGGCGCCTTCGGAAAAGAGCCTCGGCAACAAACACAACAACGAGGACGACGACTTTTAATAATAATTAATATTAAAATACTGCGCGACGAGGGAATTCGACGAGCGAAAATCGTTATTTAAACCTACCCCGCCGCCGCAGCATCAGCCTCAGCCACCTCCGCCACCGCACGCCCGTTCACCGCGCCATATATATATATATTATATATATATATAGCTAACACCGATTATACACGGTCGGAGAGATCTCTCGTCGGCAAAACTCTTCGACGGGGAATTTTTTTTTCGGGGTTCGCGCAACGGTGGTGGTCGGAAGGGGTAGATTTATTCGAACGGAAAAAGAGAAGAATTATTTAAATTTTGCCGCCGAAAAACTTCTTGCCGAAAACCCTCAGCCTGTAATCTTATTAACGTGGTTGTGTGTGCGTGTGTATAGCCACTTTTCCGCTTCAAAATCGAAAATCGTTTTGTCCGAGTTACGCACTTTATATGTATATACTTTTTCGTCATAGCTGCCGCTGCTGCGACAGAATACACGCTCGTCAAAATATTATGTAGGTATACTATTATAATACCCAATAGATGGTAACCGACCTACTAGTTGCCAATATATCCACGCCGAAGTGAACTATAACATGTTAATGGTCAATCACATAAAACAAACATCATGTGATTATCGTCTGTGTTGGGTTTCCACAAAAAATTCCGTTCGTTTTTCACTGATGTGGGAAAACTAAACGCATATATTTTAATATTTTATTATATATATTATTATATATAGGTACATGACATAGGTATTATAATATTATTTGAATTTTCAATGAAATAAAAGTAAAACATTGAAATTTCTCGGAGACAATAATTACTTGACAAATGCGGTCGACTAATTAGTAAAATAAAATAATAAACAATAAAACTATTATGATAATAAATAGTAGGCATATACTATGCTCAAGTGTTAACTGTTGTATTGCCTAACGTGGGGTAGTCTACAAGTTCATACTGATCTAATAATTTTAAAGCGGATTATGATGATTTTAGAATTGTTCTATTTTACGTAATAGTAGTTACCTCGTTAAAAACTAAAATATAAATAAAAATAATCTTAAACAATATTTTCTATTTTCTGTGTCGTCAACTATAAATCTGATTATTATAGGCCAATGTCAATAACTATACGCGGGAACGACTCGCGCGTCTACAGCGTGGCAGTCTCAGACGAAAAACGAACGCGCGGGAAAAAAATAATTATTAATCGTAAGTGCCATGCTCGAGTGTACGTACATAACAATAATACTATTATTATTATTATTTAATATTATTTTATTAATATTATAATCGAGCATACGCGTCGCGTACAGTGTACGCGATATACGCCACAGTAGGCCATTAAACAAAAACAACATTGCCCGCATTAAGTGTATATCGTTGAACTTTTCAATCGGCTCCGTATAATTCGGTTAATTCGAGTTTTGCGAAAATTCTCAGCAGTGTCTCGTTTCCAATAGACTGATCCCGTTTTCCTATACGCCGTGCTATATATAAATACATGCCCGTCCCTTGCCGGAGCGAGCTCTCTCTCACACACGCCCCCACATACACGCGTAATATACACGTACGCTCGCGTATATATCTGGTTCCCGTATCGGGTGCAACCGACCTTACTTAACTCGAACTAACCCACTAGAAAGTTGAATGTGTGTGTGTGTGTATGTGTGGGTGGGTGGGTGGGTGGGTATGGGTGCGTGTGTACGAGTGTGTACTCGCGCGCGCGTGTACCGCCTGCTTGCGTATAGGTTTAAAAACCGACCTATATGCGCCCGTTTCTCCACCCCCTCACCTCCCCGCTAATCCCATTTCACAATCCAACAATTTGCGCCCAAAAGTTGTTTAACCCCAAAAGCCTCGGCACTGCAGCGCATCAGTAATTGTTTTGTCAGAAGTAATTTTCGAAATTGTATTTAAATCACACGGTCGGGCGATCGCGGACTTTTGTCGTCGTCGTCGTCGCCTTTGTCGTAGTACAGTAGTCGTTGTGTCAAAATCAGAGGTGGCCCCGCGCTACACTTAATTTGTGCGTGGAATTTCACGTTTGTAGCGTGTAATATAATTTATAATATACATATATTACACAATATTATATTATTATCAAATAACACACAATATAACGTTTATATATTATATTATAATAATATGCATTGGCGTGATCTGGGACGGGAACGAGGTGGCAGTTTCCTGCCATGAAATTTTGTAGTGGCTTAAAGTATAATATAATATTGTAGTGACTATAACTTATTACGTATTAAAAGTTTCAACACATTGATTTATTTTTTTTTTAAAGCATAATGCTTGTTGATATAATTTATATTATATAGGATTTTATTATTTTTTTATGTGTATTACAATTACAAATTGATCATTAAAATATTAACATTGACATATTGTACACCTAAAGCAGTGGAGTCACGCTCAATGATATGAATAGTACTAACTTGATATATTTTCACTAGTTTTGCAAACTTCGTGTACATAGTGTTAACATTAATAGATTTATATTTATAAATTATTTAAGTTGTAGATGGCGTCACCTCCTTTCCGCAGATCTCACTATATTTGAAGACGTAATAGGGAAAACATACAAACTTTATTCCTCCCCCCCCCCCTCTCAAAACGAAAAAAAATTACTCTAATTTAGTCAGTGATGTACGTATAGTATGTCATATACAATATACATATAATTTAATATATTTATAGTCTGCTTCAGTATGCGACGATGTCGAACGATGTCGGGAATGCTCTACGGATAACTCACTGTCGGGTCCACCAACTCGTCTTTAAGAAGACTTTAACGTACCTACATAGTATTTTCAGGTCAATTATTGTATAATGATGTGAGCGTTTTGATGGGGTTATACTTTATTATATAAGTAAAGCATTATTACAATGTGCAGTGTGTTATTGAATAATAACTAAATAATGTTTTCACTATAATGCACGTTCGCATGTATATGCTTGCATAACAATTTTTTGGTGTGATTTTTTGTGGTTTTCATGGTAATCTTTTGGTATACCAGTGTGTTTATACGTTCTTATATGACATTACCATGTTATCGGATATAGATTAAGTGTTGTCTCAAGGTCGTATCGAATTGATAACAAAAGATGAATACGGAATGAAGTCGGCTACTATAGACTTAGATTAAACGCGAACGTAAACGATCAATGAAACGGAAACGTACCTTAGGAGACCAGCTCTGACCAAACAGATATTGTAATGGTTACGATAATATGATAATATTATCGACGACACAAAGGGAGCGATAGGCGAACCTCTCACGAATAACTTTGTAGAACTATTCGCACGTCAGTACCTGCAGCCAAAAGGCGGTCAGATATTCAGAGACCTTTTTTCACGAACCCGATGGTATTATATTTTGACGCAGTTTAAACGTCGTATTATACACATAGGCACTAAAATTATATTATTTATATATCTATGACCTGAGTATTATACGGTGACGACAACCAGTGGAACGCCTTTGACGAAAAGTATGCACAAAGCGCACACACACCGGTCGTGGTTTCAAACGATGTCTGCAGACAGCATGACTAGCAGCATGATAACCGTTTCCTTCTTGCCATATATATTATTATTATGGTCCACGTAATCCTTCGTGGAAAAAGTATATTAGTCATATGATGTTTAGTATGTATATACACGGATTTTTTTTTATCAAAGTTATTAAAATATCCCTAAACTGTAATGTCACTGTCGTTTGCATGTGAATATGTTTTCTCGAAATGTTTTGGAATACGCGATGATCCCGGAAAATTAATTGCGTTTCAGACATCATTCGTAATATCATGCTATATTAAGCGAACGGCATATTTCTAGTTGAATGTAAGTCACATAATAATAATATGCGTTAATTATAATAGTTGTTAAGAATAAGAAATATAGCAATATTCGACTTGATCATTTTGTAACTTTGTCTACAATAGAATACAGCAATAGATCCACGATTTTACTCGAGGTATAAACAATTAATATAGTTTTCAAAATGTGAAGGTTAGGGCGCTAAGGACATGGACCTCCTACAGTAGCTGCATTCATACACAACAGGACCATTCGGAATTTTGGAGAGGTATCCAATTAGCTGTGTTCGACAGAAATTTTTTTACACACGAGTTATTTAAACGTCTCGCACAAAAGTAATTTGGTATGCTATATTAGGCAAAGTTAAAGTCAAAATTATCCATGTACGTAATATGGTGTTAACGGTGCTAGTTGAAAAATCGTATACAATACGTCATAGGTGCGCACCATTACATAATATAGTGATGGGGTACATTATTAAGTATAGAGAGACTTGAATATAAAAACGACGATACAGACGTTGTTAATAAAACATTGGAGAATACGTCATAATAATATAATAATAGCTATGCTAGGAAAACGTGCATAAAATAATTTACTTGAAAAAATGAATCTATTTCATCATAATAATAGTACGTAGTGCACTCGATGATGATGTTTCTGCAGTAAATATTGGCTATATTTAGTGTACGAACGTATGAACTATTTACACACCGCAGACGACAATTCAATAACGGACAACATAATAATAATTATAACAATTGTAACGCCGTTCGCGCATTGTATCATAATAATACGTTATCATTAATTATTAAATACCTATAGGTTTATCTTGTTTATAATATGTGCATATTATGTATATCGCACTATTTCAATATTATATATTGATTTAGTCTGACTTGATTGGAGTAGGAAAGCCGAGCGTTTACACTGCGGAATACGTCGCCGCAGGTTACCCTCATAGGTATGTACGTATATAGGTAAGTACACAATAATCTAATACACATGGACAATTTACATGTTATTGTGTTGGTTCGTAATAATCGACGAGAATCGATGTTTCGCCTTTGTCCGCGGCGCGCGCCAACGCCAGCTCGATTATCGGACTGTATAATAATAGTAACTATAATAATAATAATAATCGACTGCAAACCGCTTCGCTAATACGGCGATCCCCCGGCACGTATAGCGTTTAACCCTTTTAATTAACGCCGTCGTTTGTCGCCGAAATCGGTTGATACCGGAATGGTAATAATAACGCTATATAGATTATATAGGTATAACGGGCAGATAAGCCACGCGTGCTGCTTCACATGTGTATATATATATTTAGTTTGGTACATTGTAATACGCGCACGCTCGCAGGCAGTCATATGACTGTAGTAGGTGTGTATATACATACCAAAATATATGTATATATATTATATATTATATACATCGATGCGACGACGTTGTGACACGACTCCGGACCGACACACTGCACCAGTTATACCGTAGGTATATAAACGATTATATATTTATATTATATTATAATATGCAATTCTATATAATAATTGAAACAACGCAAATCCGCCTGTCTGCCCCCGCCACCGCACCGGGTTTCGAACGCGACTTCGATTGTGAGTGCCATTTGAATAATATGCGAAATTATGCAAAATATAGTCGGCAGCTGCCTGCAGACACGCAAAGGCCCCGGCCGTCTCCCCGTCGACACGACCCTTGTCGAAGTAAGAGCTGCCGACCGGCCGAGCAAATTGGAAATCGCCTTTCTCCCCGCCACTACATTATAATATTTACATCGACAGCGCCGATATCAATATACACGTAAAGGCGCCTACATATATATATATATAATTCACCTATTATATCCATGGGCGTTTAGCCCTCTGCCTCCAACGTATACCATGGTTCCTTTTTCTTTTTCGGTTTTTTACGTACTCGCGGGCTTGCCCGACGACGGACGCACACCGGAAACTGCAAATACCAGAGTTTGTGCAGTTTTCGAGCCTTTTGTTTTTTAGTTTGCAATTTTTTGACTTATTACATCCGCAATTGGTTTTGGCACTCCCGCGGACGGTTAGGTTAGATGACTGTTGGGCGCGCGCGTGAGCTGAAACAAAAATAAATAAACTGAAAAAAAAATTTCCAGAGAACGGCTTTAGTTATCCGAAATAAATCACTTTGATATACGCCAGCGTATTTAATTTATTTCTCTGGCAAACTAATTGAAACAAAAGGCCCCCGAAAAGTTTCATTTTTCGGTCAATTAAACTTATTTCCATTTACCAGCCCGTTTAGTTTTTTCTCTTGCCGCCGCACTCACGTTTTTCTGATTGAAACGACTTTTAAATAAGACGGTTTTTTTTTATAATATGCTCTAAGAAAAACGCGCACAATATAACGACTTGAGTAAAAAAAAAAAAACCGTAGCAAATTGCAAGGAGTGCCCTTTATTTGTCCCGATTTCACCTCATTTAGTTTTTGATTGAGGACAGAAATTTTCGAATCGAACCCTCCTCGGTGGGGGGGGGAGGGAGCAAGGTGTGTAATTGAGTTATTATTACATCGCGCCGCGGCTGCTGCTCTGTAGGGGAAAGCGTATAGACGCTCGGAAAACCTTTGGGGTGTTTAACATTCAAAAAACGTCTCTGGAAAACAATCGCGAGACCGCCAAACCCCGTCGCCGTCGGGTCTTGATGCGTAGCAGACGCGAACGATCATCGAAAGCCCTGCGCGTCTGAATAAGTGCTAAACATAATAATATTGTTATTATTTTACACTTTCACACCTCTAAAAATATATATACCGATCTGGTCTGCACCGTAAATAATATTATACACTTAACGACGACGACGTGTACTGCTAAGTGTATATATATATTATGTATGCACTATAGTCGTCCAAATATAACAAGCGCGCGCGCGATGTATAATATGCAAATAGTGTCGATAATAAAATTTACGAAACGAACGTGAAAACCTTTGGTAAGATAAAACTCGTGTTTTATATATTGTAATGCCTTCACCCTTTGAGCGCGGCGCATATCCGATCGACGTGAATTATTCAGATAAATTCGAAAAACTAAGGCGCTGATTAAAACAACATCGCCACCGCCGCAGAGACGACAGGACAATGCGTGTATAATAATAATAATAATAATATGTTTGTGTCGCATTAACGATATAATATATTATTATAATAATATTATGTAGATATGCAATTGTATTGTATGTTTTATACAAAATTCCGCATAACACCTACACAGTAAAAAATTCTGTTGAATCTAAACTACTAAAATAATATATATATATGTATAGATATACGATTATGTGTTATGTAAATTTATATTGCACACACAGCGTAGCTATTTATATATGATGTGAATACAAAATTTCTAAGAACCAAACGAGTAAAATTGTCGTGATATCGTAGGAATAATATTATTATGCGAATCAATCATTTATAAAAAAATGTCTGTGTAAACACATATACTACCTATATTTTTATGCGCATACACACTTCAGTAAAGACAGTAGCCGAAACGAGTGAATTAATTTCAAGCAGGGTAAAAAATTGTCGTGATTGAATAATATTTAGTTACAAAAATTTTCAATTTACATCTTATCCTTATAAATTCGAAATTTAAAAAAATGTCAATTTACAAATCACGCTGGTTTTCAACATTTCGTAACAGAAATTTTTTTTTATACTTTAATATTAGTAATGCATGTACGTAACGTGTCTGTCGCACATAATTTTAACATGAAACGAATATATACACACGCGTTAGAAGGGCGTAGAGTGGCTGAGCCTTGTCCAAAATACTTTAACGCCCCTTCATACATCGTTGTCAAGTACCTATATATACGGGCGTACATTTTTAGTCAAAAATTTAAAAAAAATCCAAACGCATAATTTAGTCCCCTCGAAACTTTTATGCCAGTTGCGCCTCTATAGAAACAATCGCGCGCGATCCCTTCTCAAAAGAAGTAATTGAGGTCCTCGGTAACAATATATTATTGTCAAAAAATTATAATTTAATAACCAATATTCACGCATTGTTTGCATTCAAGACGATAACGTTATAATATTTTTGAGTGCAAACTTATAATTATCATCGCCTGCACACACCGCGAATCCTGGTCACAGGCAGTATACGACAAGCACAGCGCGTTCACATCGGTAATAAATAATAATAACAATAACGATTATTATTATTATGCAAAGTTCACAACGCAAAGTGTACCTTGTGATGTTGTCTGGAAGACGGGCGGAAAATTGTCGAGTTACGATTTTCCGAAATATCAAAGCAATAATAATTATAATAATTTCGGCGCGGGTTTACGTCTCCCGCGGGCCTCGATTTATATCCGGAACCGCCTTCGTGGTAGTGTAACACTATATCTACCTATATATACAATACAATATTAAGTTATTATTATTATTATTATTATTATTATATACAGTCACACGCGTCTCGTTATTTTCGAACAGAATAATATCTTTCTGACGCTGAAGCAGAGCAATCATTGACATTAATGAATCGGAAACACCGATGCTGCAGAGATGGTAAATCCACTGGCCATTTTTCCTTGACTTCGCTCCAGCCCTCTCCCCCGCAAAGATCCTTTTTAATATTCAAATTAGAATCGAAAGGCCTCTTGTAATTGAAACGATAGCGCGTGGCACGTCGGCGGCGGAATAATGATGATTCTTGGCGCGCGAAAAAATATATACTCTACAGACACCCTCCTCTCGGCGGCTCGGCGGTGCGAGCGAAAAAAAAAGTGTCAACCGTAATCGAGTCCACCGAATTAATTGGGTCGTCAATTAACAGACTGATGAATTGTAATTAATTTTATGCCGGAGTGGGGAACGACGACGCCTTTTTCCGCTTCTTATTCGTACGTATAATAATATAATATATATATATATTTTTTTTACGGTTTTTTTTTTCATTTTTAATTAAGAGTTCCTTGATAGCTGATGAAATATCATTCGAGCAGCAGAATATATCGATCTGTCGTCGGAAAACATTTTACACTGCTGGCGCGTATGACGTTAAATATTAAAATAGTTTAGTTTGAAATAATTTTAGTCTTTGTGTTGTATATACAATATATACATATTTCAACTGCTGCAGACGATCGAGTGAATCAGCAACTATACACGTAGGCAGGAAGTTATTTAATAATTTGTTCTTAAAATATTTATTACATTCCTGCCTGGAATCAAATCATTTTCGTATAATGCGTATCGTGAAATTATATGAAAACGAAACGTACAAATACGTTTCAATATTAATATTGCCAGTTATCAATTTCAATATAGTTGAACGTGACATTGCATAAAATTATTATTGAATTTCGAAAAAAGCGAAACAAAATAATCAAATGTCAGTAATTGTCGTTCAACTGCGTATAAGTGTTTAACGGTTCAAAGAGATCAGACATTAAAGTAAAAGAATATTATAGACTATGACGTAAAACTCGGTTATTTACTTTTCAATTTATTTTCGTTCGAGTATTAAAAAACAATAAGCAACAATAAAAAGTCTATTCAATAAATCAAAAAACAATATAAGAGCGTTAGAGATACGCAACGGAAAGTTACATTCGTTTAGCTGTAAAAAAAAATATAATAAATATTCAAAACCAGACATAACAAAGACGATAAAACCAATAATATTATACAAAATATAATATCGGACACGTGTTATACTCATAGTAATATTCCCATTCGAACAGGTGAATTTTTAATCCCACTTAAACATTCTGTGGCCAATGTTAAAGAGGAATAAATAAAATAATATTACATTATAGCAATTCTTCGATAAGCTTATTAATTTAATCAGAATTTATAGAATAAAAATACACCATAATGATATTATATTTTTTATTTAACAAACTATTTTATTTAATAAATATATTAAAATATTTGTAAAAGAAAAAAAAGATGAACTCGTATTAGATTCATACCTAGGTGTAAGCACAAAAATAAAATAAAGACATTATAAACCGAGTTAAGTATAATATATATGCGTATATTATGTATTATATTATTGTATACACCTATAATGTTAAATGATAAACATATAGAAAATCAGTAATAAATTATTTAAGTTTTAAATACGAATATTATTATAGTGATTAGCAATATAGGTTTCTTCATACAACATATTTATGGTTAAGATGCTATTTGTGCCATAAATCGTGGTATTATATTACATTGTGTTATCTACATTAACAACGACTTGGAATATTCGAGATTGAAACAATGTTCATATTTCTTTTTTTAGGAATAATTTAATTACGTTTTTACTATGGGATTTATAATAATAATATTAAATATAAAAAGTTCTAAGTAAACAATAAATAACTGAATTATTATTACAAGTCAAAATGAAAGAAATTTGAACTGTACACAAAAACTAAACAAAAATTAACCGAACAACGAATTCTGAATTTTTGCACAAGGTTAACGAGAAAAGAAAATATAAAACATTTATAGTTTATGTTACAATTAATATAATTATATTATGCTGTGGCATGCACTATCGAACTACCGAATATTTGTTTTGTATGTATTATTTCATTATTACCGCGCCAAAGAAAAGAGAAAAAATACCTAATGTCGTGTATTCTTGTATTGAAACTGGTTATATGTCAAAATCTTTTGCCGAATGAATATCATTAAACATATTATTATTGTAATGGTAAATTACTCAAAAAAATTCTTAAAATTATGCATAGGTATTAAAACGCGTAACGTTTAATAATATTACACGAAATATTATTATGGTGATTTAAGTATATTATATTGATTTGGTCGGTGACCACCGACCGGTGTTTATATATTTCGGTTTAAAATTTAAAATAAAAATTATGAATAAAATCAATAGAACAACGGAAAGAATTATACGAGAACGAGTAGGGTGCTAAAACCACCTCGTTTCGCTTATAGCTGCAGCGGCGCAAGGCTGTTTTATTTATATTAACAGACAAATAATATTGTAAGCATATACGTACCGATAAATCATTATATTTATGTTTAAAAAACAACGATTCTGAGAACTTATCTCTACAGGTACGATGGTACATATGCACATTATAATACTGCAAATTTACATGATTTTGAATATTACCTAATGCTTATAAATAAAAACGTATAAGTCAACATTTTCGGTATTTTATATAAATAATCACGAGAATCATTAGAATAAAAATATTTATATATATATTGAAAATTGCTATAGCATCAAAATCCGATACACATGTTATACAATTCATAGTAATATCTTTAGGATAGTCGGTAACATAAATTGTATGATTATACGTAGTTTTCATTCTGCAATACCTACTAAAAAAAAAACAACTCTAAGCCAATTTGTTTTGTGAATCTTTTCATACTATATTATATTATAATATAAGTAATTAATATAATATTTCAATTTCATCGAAAAAATTTGTGCATACAATGGTTTTTTGGCAGATTGAAGTTTATTTGATGTTGATGTATTACCAATATTCGAGGGACCTTGCACTAAATTATCAAGCCTCAACTATTATTTTACTTAAAAATAATATACACAATTTTGTGATTTTGTAGAATCTTATCAACATTTGAACTTCAAACGTTTATAAAAAAAATTAAGACTATACCTATATTCTCAATATGTTTGAAATCCAATAAGAAAAATGGTTGGTTAGTAATTCGTTTCTAATTACCGTACTTAAAATTGTATCAACACTTTATAAAATCCTAAAATCCTAAAAAATAAAATAAATATTTTAAATGCCCACAAATATCTTGAAATTTGTCTTAATATTTTGAATATTTCGTTGTGTGTTTAAAGTCATAATAATATAAATAATAGTGCAATATTCAAGTTTTTATACGATTAATTGAATAAATAATAACAAAATAACGAAAATTGTTAAAAAATAAATCGTTATTATACGTTTAATATCATCAACATTTTAACTTCAATAATTCATAAGTAATTTTTTGGCTTTAAGATAAACTTTTTAAAAAGTCTAGTAATAAAAACTTGTCTAAAACTAAAATTTTTTTTATTAAATTTGCCAAATATTCTGAATTTTAATTTATAAGTACATTTTCGTGATTAAGATAAATTTTATAAAAATTTGATTTTTAACGATTATAATAAAAAATAATGATTATATGTTTGGTATATTTTTCAGTTTCGGTAAGAAACACTTATGAAAAACCCTAAATTAATCTGAAAGCTTTTTTCTCACAAATAAAAAAGTTATTAATGTTATCATTCATGGGTAAATGGAAAAAAATATTTCAAAAAGTAGAAAAAATTAGAAAACGTCTACTATATTATTAATACAATATACTTCGTAAATTATATCATGTATCTGGTCAATATGCTCATAAGAATATTTGGTGAACATTTATAAAGTCTCTACAGTTATTCAATTTTGAATTACATACAACAAAAAAAAAAACAAAATAAATGTTATTAAATATTTGTTTTGTGTGAAAATTCCTGTTTTTTTCCTATTATTATTAATACAAATACTATATCACTATTATTGTAAAACCAATACATTCATTACTGCTCTTAGAATAAAAAATGTACGACCTAGAAAACATGTGTTGTCCAGTAAAGAAGAAAATAGAGTAGATATGTAGTAGGTACCTAAATGGGTACGAGTTTTAAAATAAAATGTACTATTGTTCCCAGTGAAATGCCATATTCAACGTTATCACTTATTTGTAAATAATAAATATAGATAATGTTTTTTTTCAAAAATACATAATATTCTAATGAAATTTGGAATTCAACCAACAATTTTCATTTTTTCCGGAAATATGTTTCCCTATAGTTTTGGTATTACACTGGTTAGGTTCACTTGGGTACGATTTGCGTCCATGTTATTGTAATAATCTATATAAATCAAATAATGTAATATAATGGCTATAATGGTCTTAGACCATTGATCCTACATTAACAAGTTCATTCATTGATAATACTTGTCATGGGTCCAATACAAGAACGGCCTAGCGGTCTTACTGCGGGTACAATTCGATTGTTGATTTCTTTAGAGAGACAATGACTGTTGAACAATGCTTTGTGTTTGGATCAGATCATCATGACCGGTCACGATGGTTTTCATCTGTGGCCTTTGTAAGCAAAAACAATCAAATGGATGGGATCTATAGACATATTATATTAACTCATTATTATCGTTGCAAAATAATCTTCTAAAAATTAATAATTAATTTTCATAAAATATTTGATTGTTAAATTTTAAAAACAAATGAGTTTTTTTTTCTTTGCAAAAATACTTTTTATTCAATAACGCGTTTTAACTTAAAAGTAAGTAATTGCTAATGGTAGATTTACACATCATAACAAATTATACCAAACGTCTAAAATATAAATTAAAATTAAAATGTATTGAACCTATGGAATTCCAAAAATAGATATTTTCTAAAATAAAAAAAAAATTTATATAAAATATTCAACAATAAATATCAACAACATATTCTTAATTTGTCTATATTTTGGCTGTAATATTATCTTTATTTAACCGTGTGATAACATGACGCATTTTCGTGACGTTGGTTCGACACCGATCGACTGCGAAATAAATAACAATAAAATCCAAATCTCACTTAAGACAACGACTAACCTGCTAAACTATCTAAGACTTAAACATTACGGAAAACCCATAGGTACTACTGGAAAATATTGAACGATGTCTGCATTTTACCGCAAGTGTAAAACGTTTTAAACGAAATTTTTAAAACTTTATATAATAATTATATACAAATATACAATACAGCAATGCCCTATGTGATGGCCTAGTGTGAGATTGATAAACATTACGTTACGCACATTGTCAATACTCTTTGGAGTATTTTAAATCGTTGCACATCTGTGCGTGGGAAACGTATCGCAAAATGTGCATTGTACCGCATTTTGCCGGTCATATTGTGTCATTATGTGGGCCGAGAGTATTAAACAGTAACTAGGAAACTACATATTGTACAGGCATAAATTACACTCGTGATTATAATATTATAAATTATATTCGTGAAAAGGGCAAAACCATGTAAGTACACATTTCTCAGATAAAATTTCCCCCAACACGGCGAAAACGCACGCGTGGCTGGAAAGTCCGCGTATTATACCTAGGGGGTTTTTTTCCTCAGAACAAATTGTAATTTTTTTTTTAAATTTTAATTTCAATTACTTCACACAGATACGCGTGTCTATATGTATATTATAATATATATATATATATAAACGCGCCTGGCGTTATTTACGATCGGTGGACATCCGAACGTATAATGATAATAATAATAATAATAATGAAACCTAATGGTAAAAAAAAAGAAAAAAACGATATCCGTATAAAAATGTATAATCCTTTCTCTGCAGTCGTAAAACTGCTTGTTAGCACAATAACCCTTTTGGGGTTATATATACCGTCGCCGTTTTTTTCCACACTCCGCGGGGTGTTACGAATTCCGCTCGTAAATTATCGGTTTGCGCAATGTTTTGTTTTGTTTATTTTTTTTTTTTTGTTATTATTACTATCACCGTTCGTTATTATTACTTTGGTTTATTCTCTTCCGTATCGCCTTGTGTCGATGACGCGATTTAACAATAATATCTAAACAATGATAATAATATTAAGCACAATATAATAATATTGTAACAGTCGCGGAAAATAAAACGTTTGCGCCGCGCGCTTAGGCATTTGAACACGCACTGATGTCGTCATGTTGCGCAGCGTTCGTTTTATTGCGATTGTTATTGGGTGTCGTTATTGTTTTTTTATTATTATCGCACATAATGTATACGTACCATTATATTGTTAGTGTTTTCGAATAGCGCAATAATATTCAACGCCTTATAGTCGTCTTTGTGTTTCGAGGCCACGTCGTCCCACCCAATTTCGAAACCCAATAAGATATTATTATACACCGTGCCGATGTGCCATCGCAATATAATAATAATAATAGTAATAGTATACGTTTTGCCCGACTGCGACTTCATAGGTAGTGATATACATAAAATTATTTCGTTCTCGATAAACGATGTTCATCCACAATTTTACTGCGGACGATATTTTTTTCACGTCGTCGAAATTAAACATAATAATAATACAACTGCTGCAGTTGTAGTGGGTCATGAACGGAGGCGAAGTTATTTCGAAAAAGTTATTCGACCAGTAGAAATAGGTACCAGTCAGGAATAATATCAGTAGTTATGGTCAGTGTCACACAACTTGTTGCATCGTCGAACTCTACACGTCTACACGCCCCATCGAAAGGTTTGTCAAATTCAAAACTCGTTGTTCTTTTAGCTGTGTATTTGTTTCGACGTGTATAATATAAGTACCGCCTGACAGGCTAGTAATAGTCTTTTAACATAATATAGCAATAAGTGACGTGGATGTCGTGACGCGCGCATTCATCAAAGGTAAGTATGCTCGGCTATTCGTGATTTCAACAGAAGTAATCGATTCACAATAATTATTAATAATACACAATAATAGACGATGTGTTTCGTGTCATCATTTGTCACAATGAATTTATTATGATCCCCGCTAAGTCGGAAATTCCTCGTGTACGATCGTATGATATCGTGCGATCAGCATGACGTCCGTTCGCGCATCGAACCGCAAAATAAATACTGCAGTACATACAATTTATATTTATATATATATATATTCGTGTAAAGGTATATACGCGTTACACCACTGACACCTTATATTATCAGCTATAATGGGTATTATATTATGCATATAAGTGTACACGGCAAGTATTATTATTATTATAATACCGGCCGTACTTGTTGAACCCAATCGGTTTGAGTCGGGCTTGAGTTACACATGACGTTAAAGCACATATCATTATACTCCTGAGATCGGGTCGTCGTAAATAAGCGCGTCGACTTTAAAAAACGAGATTTACAGCGAATTCGATGTGCTTTTAGGTATATTGTGTTTGTGTGTGTGTTAGATCTACCCTCGGGGGTGGTGTTGAGGAGAGACAGTAAGACAAACCACCCATAGTTGTACGCACCTAAGAATTTACTTATAAAGCCAATTATATTTGTACACAATATATAATAATCATATGATTGTCACAGTCGTCCGTTATAGATCGATCGTGTGGATACGGAAATTCTGGTCGTTTTACGAACTTAATTTAAGCATATACTACCGTCCACCACTACGACATAGGCACTACTAGAGGCATTTATCTGGGGGGGGGGGGGGGGGCTAAAATGTTATCAGTAGCACAGACCCTGATAATTGATATTTTAAACTGAAATTTAAGCCCCCCCCCCACACTGCGCCTATGCGCGACGTGGCTCTCTGCTGCGTTCAGCCGGTAATATTATAAAGTCTCGTATCCACGGTAGTACGACGAGTGTGAATTTCCGAGAAATATTTCAACCCGAATTACCTATATAAATATAATGTAATGCCTATAACACATACCGCGCGCTCGTTTATATATATATATATAGCACACGTATAGTCACCAACAAACGAGTTTGTTATTTACAAAGCACCAGACTGCGTTGTACAGTGTAATAGTGTATATTATAATATATATAAACGAACGGTGTGTGTGTGTGTGTGTGTGTGTATAACCACCGCGGCTTCGGAGTTAGGTGCATATAGGTACAATTTATGTAATACACGTTATATTACGCGCGCGGCAGTACGCATACCTATAAGAGTGACGTATCGTACCTACAGTATATTATAAGTTATAATAATATAATATAATATGTTATTATATTTATTGGCAATCCGTAGACATATTTCAGCGAGTACAGTAATTGCAATAAAACAATCGCGAGTATAATGGCCCAACGCGCCATTGAATATAACCACTTTTTTGGGAAATTGAAGTACTTATAATAAAAATACCTACATAATATTAAGATTACATAAACTCAAAAAAAAACTAGTAAAAATAAAAGATAAAACTAAATAGGTTGATATTATTATAGTTTTGAGTAAAAATCAATTCGATGGAATTCAATATAGTATATTATTATATTTTTATGAGCTCACACGTTTTTTTTAAAACCATAATAATAATATAATTTTCGAACGATTGGTTGACGTCGGTAACTACCCTATATTTTTTGAAATCTATATATTATAATATTTGAATATTGCGAAAATTAAATCACATGAGACGTACCGTTAACGTGTAAAAAATATGCTGAATAATAGTATCACACGATATAATATAATGTACATTAATTATTAGAATATAATAGGTCTATTATATTACTGATCAGTGCAGCAGTTGTGCATATATTTTATCTTTTTATAATGTCTGGATAAAAAAAAGTATCTATTTCACCATCTATATAGGTATTTAAATTGGATGGTTGTCTGAGATAAGTTATCTAGATAATTTTTTGTGACAAGATTTCAAATGTTTTTTTAATATAAACATTTATTTTTTCGGAATATGTGTTAATTTTTCTAGGCTACTATTTGATTATATCTTCATGTTACTTTGTGACGTATATAATTGATGAAGTGTATTTTACTGTAGTTATTTTGTAGTACTTATATTATTATACATTGGTCATTCTCTGCAGTAAACACCGTCGGGTAATCGTATTAAAACACACGTATTTGTGAATGTAAAAATTTAAACTCATAATATAATATAATTTTGTATATTATTTAGGTTACTATATTTATAGGATGCTAGATTATGAAATATTTGAGGTATAAATTATATTTTTTTTTATCTGGATATATTGTTTGGTTGTCCATTATCTATTTTATAGTTAAATATTTTAAGTGTTATCTTATAATTATATAGATACACTTTTAATGAATTGTCTGATATCTTATCTAGATAATTTGTTGGTCATCTTTGCACAACACTGAACGTGAAATATATTATTATACACGTCAGACGCGAGCAGGAATCGGCGATTTTCCGTTTGGGATGTGCCGTTTCCGGCTGCGGGCCACATGTAATTCGTTTATTTGGCAGGTATAATATGTTTTTTTTAAACAATAATTGAACGCCGAATGTCGGATATCCGATATCCGGTGCATTCCATCGAACAATAATAATCGAAACAGCAATTACCGACGTCCTCGAGACGATGCAATGTCCATTCGCGCACGCAAACACGCCGCTTTTTATGTACAATATAACGATAAATAATAATAATAATGATAATATTAGGCAGGCACACGGTATATAATACAAGCCGAACAATGAATAATATACGAGTGCACATCGCCTTTTACCCAAACTAATTAGCCAAAACCCATTGATTCTTACGTAATGCAAACACGAAAATAACATTTCGAAATATCGAATGTCCAAACTGTTTGTGTTCGCGATTTGACTGCAAAGATAAGTACGCTGCAACTATATACTTAATAATAATACGAGTAATATAATTATTATAATTATTATTATTGTGTCCATTCGGCGGTGGTTTCGGTCGCGATTTTTCGTGTTGACAATATAACCTAGGAGTGATGGGCGATTCACTTTTATATTTTATAATGAACGGATTTTAATCAAAACAAAAAAATCGATCCAATGAATCCATTCAAAAATAGGTATATAAAAATAAAATAAAACTAAATGATGCCGTGATGGACGTCGGGCGATTCTCGATTGTAAATAGGTCTTCCGGATTTTTTCTCTGTTAATATAAATATGACGAATAAGAAATTAGTAAGGCGAACACTGAACTTTCTGCTGGGAAGTCTGAAAAAAATCTGGTATGGGGTCGACGATTCTAGCCTTCCCGAAACGAATGGATTCGCCAAAAAGATCTGATCACCGAGATCCGTTCGAACACTATTACACAACATTATTGACTTCTATATTTTGGGGAAAACGATGACGTCGATGACGTGCTCAAAATAATTGTTTTAATTCGTCCAGCCAAAGTCAGACATTGATGCCACGCGGGAGTCGCCAAGAATAATATGCTTGATAAATAGCATTCGAATCGGACGCGATGGGACTGCGAAAAGGCGGAGAGGAGTGGGTGGAAAAAAAACCAAAGCGATAAAAACGGTTTTTACATTTCGCGTCCATAAACTCGCCGAAAATCGTCGTTTCGATTATATCGTCGCCGCCGCCGCGGTATACGGTTTTATATACTTATTTAGCCCCGTCCGACCGCGGCTGCACCACACTCGCACACATTTATTTATACGATCGAAAAATGCAAACCTCTCGAATCCGTTTACATTTCGTATTATAATATTTACGGTATCTCGCGAATCTCGCTCCTTTATCCCTCCCCGATCCCGCGCGTCTCTCCCGGCGGACTTATTAATTTCGACGTTTCCTCTTTTTTGCGGCCAGACCGCTATATGTGGGAGCGGCGAGGTGGGGACGGGGGTCCGCGTATCAGTTGCACAAACTAATTTGCATTCGTATGCATTTAAATGGGCTGCACGGGTATATACACCTTTATATAATATTATAATACATAGGTATATACACGTATACTTAAATCATGTATATATAGGTATAGGTAGTTGTGTTTTTGCAGTTCTGGTGTGTATAAAATCGAGCGGCGTTCTCGCGCGTTTGTAACTGATATTAATCCTTTCAATTAAAATATTATAAGTCTTAAATATTCAAATTGTTATTGTTTCCACGACGTATATTATTATATAGGTATATAGCTGGTACTGCAGCGGCCGCATTATTCGGCGGTGAATATTCGCTATATATAGGTAAAACGTTCACGCGTACGTTACAGTTTATAAAAATATAAATGAAATAATAATAATTATTATTTACGATATTAATTTATTATATAATAACGTTTGCGAGCGTATATTTTGTAAGATCGACAATTTTTACAACAATCGTATAATGTATATATGTACTTGATATTACGCACAACTCTCGTCGTATGTAGGTACCTACCACATAAGCGACACAATATTATTTTTTTAAATTAAAAACGATGTAATAGTTTTAAAATAATACAGGTAGGCACCCAAATTATCGAATCGAATTATTTATCACGTTACCTATTCTGTTTGTCTGTATAATATTATTGAACATAATAATAAAATTATAATATAACGTGGGTAGGTATATATTATACCTTCTGCACTGCAGCTGTGCATCGTTTTTCGTAAAAAAATATTCGTGCGTTTGTGTTTGTTTTGAAGCAGCGATTCGGCACAACCGTCGTGATGAATCCAACCACTGAACTCGATATATTACAACACTATGCGTATACGTAAATAAAATATTATAATATAATCATAATGACGCATAATATACATCCGTCCCGCGAGAACGTATTTTATGTACGTTACATTTTCGTATATAATATAAGAGAGATCGTATTATGTTTTTCTCGGGCCATTCTGCAGTGCTTTATTTTCGGCAATAAAATATTCGTCTATAAAAAAAATATATGTTCATGATATATTATTATCATATTGTTATGAGAGTGTTCTTCGAGCGGTTTGTGTAAGCAAAAAACCGAGAGACCTCGCCACGGTTCTGGATACACACTGGAAGCTCGACTGTCGACACAGAGCGGGTCCTTACACTGCAGTGACTATGATATTATATGTATAATATTATTATATGATAATTTACCACCGCCGAATAGTGTATTGTTTTATTAAAATTAGATTAGGATGTGTTGAGAAAACCTAGAGCATCGGTTATTATTATAATATAATATTATTCATAATATCGTTATAAATTATAATAATAATAATTGTTCCGATTCAAGACGTTTTTAACGCTTAATAGAACACCGCATAATATTTCTTGGTTTTAAGAACCTTCATCATTATAATATAATATATTTCTACGATATTATGCGAATTGTATAATAAACATGTACCAAGCGTTTCATTTTATGCATTAACACCTAAATCATTCTATGGATGTATTATGGATGTTTTAACACACATGGTTAGGTATCTATAAAACCACAAAACCTGTCACGAATTTTTTGATTAAATCTCGATGAAATAATATTATAAATAATGTTATTAAATATAAATGTATACAGATATTATAGTGAGATATAATATACCTATTACCTGCACATAGGTTTACTAAATACATGTACTTTATAGTTTTATACTTTAAACCTATGCGAAATGTAATTTGGCATTTTGCCGGCAAAGCTATTGGTACTGCCGCAGTCGTTTGCTGACGTAGTGATGTATAATATAATATACGCTGGATGAGGCTACCATTACAGGCGTATTGGTTTTTAGGGGATGTATATAGTGGTGACGCGGGCAGCAGTGGCGGTGACGGAAGTTTTAAATTAAACGAGCATTGCAGAGTATCACATCCACAGTGGCTGTCGGATTGATAAGATCGTCAAAAAGCGTCGCTGGAAATAACATTGTAAAACACAGCGGAAACGATTTCTGACGACCGGCGAGGGGAGTGGGATCGGAGGGAATCGGAAAAAAATGTGGGTCGGTATACACGACAAGACCCAGGCGAATGTATTGTGTGCGCGAGATAAGAAGGGGCAGCGGATAACCGAGTGTCGTTGGGTGCAAGGGGGGAGGGTGCGAGATGGCGACGCTGCATCGCGGGGTGGTCGGCGAGGGGTGTATACATATCGGGTGAGCCGTATAAAACGAGTCGATGGAAAAGGATCTGGTGGGTCGGCGGGTGGAGGATGAAGTCGGAGAAAATTAAAATAGCCTCTGGGTTTAATGTCTATTAAAGTCTTGTGCCGTCACAAAAACCGAACACAATGACGGCGAAAACGCCCGGCGGACTTTAAATTGTGTTCGGAAGAGAACGCCGTGCGTGGGGCCCAAAGGAGACTGGGGGGGGGGATAAGTGGCGAAAAAACCAGCACCGAAAAGTAATTGATACGGAGGGAAAATGTAAGTTTTTAGTGGTATTGCTTCTTTTGACATACTGGCGAGACGATGCGTGCGGGAGCGGGGTGGGATGGTTCCGATTATTATATTCTCGGTTTCTTTTTTTTCGCTTTTAATAAATCATACTCCCACTACACTTCACAAAGTCGAGGTTAATAATTCGAAGTATATTATGTTATATATTATGTAATATGTACGAGTATAATATAATAATATAGTATGTATATATAGTGCAGAAAACAAATTAAGAAAATTGAATTCTCTCGAATTTAGTATTCCGTACGCAGCCGTATGATACCATATAACAATAATAATAATAATATAAGATATTATTATAAAACATTTTAAAAGAAATCAGAAAAAAAAATTAGTTTAACGAATGCGCGTTTTCATAACCGTACATGACGTTATATTGTATAGTCTTCATCAGTGCCAAACCCAGACATCATTTTCTGGTTGTTGCAGTATTCAAATATTATCGTGACGTATAATAATAATAGCCCCAAAATAATATCATACTCAAATTAAAACTATATAGAACCTACACGCCCGCTAGTTTTTTAACCTGAAATCGTCAATTAGTATAATGGTACCTATGCCTCCGTTTTTTATATATTTTTTTTCAAACGGCCTCAGTGAACGTAGGTGAAATACAATTTTTTTTTTGTTCGCAATACGACAACTGCTGCAGTTATCACTGTCCGCATCGTTTCCCATCGTGTCACGTCATACGACGATTTTTTTTACCATCGGATCGTAGTGATAGAATAATAATATTATTTTCACATTGATTCACTCGCGCCGAGATTTCATCGATTAAAAATTTAAAAAAAAAAATACGCATACGACAGCGTTACGAAATCGAAGCGATCCTATAACAGTGCAGCACGTGCGAAATATGCAGATAAAATCGTATCACAGAATACGCAGACTATAATATGTTTTAATTTAATAACATAATTCCTCTATAATACTATATCGCAATAATTTTAACCAGTGTTAAATACGCCTCGCAAAACAGAATAAAAAACATCGTTTCTGTGTACAATTCGTATAATATGCGTATCATATCTAAATCGAATATAATAGGTATTTCGATAAACGCGTACCTATATATACTGTAAGTAGGTATATACATATTTTATATATGCGTATCAAATTATAATACAAAGTATAAAAATTCACTTACAAGGACACGAATTTGCAGTGTTTTGTGACATTGTTATGTATAATACGATCGTTTAATAAATAATTAATAACTGCTGCACGCAAGATCGGCTGTGCAATTTTAATCAAAGTTACACCGTTAAAATAATATTAATATTATATCATGTTTACAGCTTACAATAATGTATATTTATATATTATATCTATGTACGACTGCTCTTGACATTAATTATCATTATTAAAATAGTACCTATACACATACCGTTATTATTAAACGCAAAACTGCGTACGTATGTAGAAATTTAACGAAAATTTAACACCAGAAACCTAATTGTTTGTGTGTTATAATATATATAGGTAAGATTATATACATATTATTATAATATTATATGTCATTATTATTGTTATTAAATAAGCGTGTAGGTATGGTATATAGTATTATGGTTTATACGAATGTAACATATTTTGTGAATTATTACAAATTCAGATATCCTATGACAATACAACATATTGTATTATTATGCCTACTCTATTTACCTAATTCATACCGTGACCTTGTTTCGATAAGGACAATTTTTTTTTTGAAAAATTGAATTTAGTTCACGAATTGTATATAGAAACGAAATAATTGTTCTGAAAACAACACTATTAATATCCTCGTAGTTTTAATCGAGAGAATTGGGCTGTTTATTATTATATTTTTTTAATGTATATTTGTATAGTAGCAACGACAACGCCCTTTGTATATGTGACAAACATATTTTGTTACAGCAAAATATTATTATAATCGTGTTACATGATACTTGTCTTATAAACTGTCTAAAAATGTAAATAATGTCAAAAAATGAATAGCTTTATTGAGTCAACCATTATAATATTATATGCACGTTATGATTAATAACAATAAAATATAACGATGATATTTTTATAAGACGCAGAGATGTTATAAAATATAATACACCATGACTATCCTCGTCATTCATGATATTTTACATTTTAGGATAATATTATGCTAAAATATTGGATATGGATGGTAATATCATTTTTATAAACGTCTACTTAAAAAAAATATCTAATCCTTTTCAGTGACGTAGGTACAACGTTTTTCATGTATATTATAATAAATATAATAATATTACTATTGCAATTTTAATTTTTTTATTGGAACTATTGAACCAAAAATAAAAAAATCTATAGTTTGTATTATAATGATTCAAAAAATATGCAAATTCCTAATAAAACAATTAACATTATACTATTATGAATTATGATAAAATCGTATTGTGGAATACAACATTTTTCTCGTAAAATATACCAAAACTCTAAAAGTTTGAATTTATTAAAGTCGTCTGTATAGTTATGTATACAATATAGCTAAAGTAGTCTCAAACGCATAAAACCACATCACGCTCTTATCAAATATTCAAAAAGTAAATTCTCAAAAAAAAAAAAAACCAACAACAAAAAAATCGCTTTCCAAAGCGGTCGTATCTGCAGTGGCAATATAAGTACACAATATAATGTACATCAAAGCGGAAAAATGAGTCGCGATACCGCAGACGGTCTGCGGAACGGATGAGGCGGTGACGAAAAAAAATATAACGAGATAGGAAAATCCGGTCATTAGTTGTACACGAGCATTCGTTTTGAAATATCTGCGACCGGGCTCGTATTACATAATATTCGAGTCTGAGTGTCCAATATATAGTATGATATAGTCAACAACAGATATTTCTCGCATAATGCGTATATCATATTATTATCGCATTGTACGATTTTTGCACGATGAAAACGACATTGGTCGCACTGCCATCGTAGGTGCCTCCATCTGTATACGCATAAATCGTAGTTGTCGTTTAACAGAGTATATCATCATTAAAGCCTTCTGCGCGTATATATTGATAAGACGTCTGCTCAATGTCAATAGGATAAAAAAAAAAAGAAAAACGCTATTGGACAGCGTTATATAATCTCATATTTCGGAAGTGGGCGGCCTGTAGTGGCGTATAATTAATAATTATAATAAATATAATATAATTCGTGGGAAGAATACGATAATGATATACTTTTCATAGATAATAGAAGAATATTATTAACAATTAGATATTTTTCGTCCGACCGTCGTCGCGAGGATCTGATTAAAAATACATAACGATTCGTAGTTTCCAATTTAGTACATAATAATATAAAAGCTATTTCTCTCATAATTCGTATATATTATTATCAAAATGTTGCATGGTGAAAACGACACTGCTGCTGCCTCTGCACTACCATAGTTTTAGTTATAAATCGTGTAGTTATTACTTGATAGTGTCGTTATCAAAGTCTTCTGCGTATGTTGATAAGACGTCAATGTCACGGATAAAAAGAAGAATGCTCGAGGACAGAGTCATATCTATATTTTGGCCGTGGCGTTAAATTAATATTATTTTAATAATTCGTTCATTAACGATTCATTCGTGTGGAGAATGATCATAGACGACTATCGTGAGAATCTGATGAAAAATACATAACGATTCAGTTTCACGTAGTTTCCAGGTGGGTCTGGCGCCACAATATTATCTGCGACTTGGTTGCAACAAAAACATAATATTATTGTACTGATATAGTGATATTATCTACGTACGGCGAACTAGCCTACTCACATAGTAAGAGACTGTTTTTAATATAATATACGGTAATAAGTATTATTATTATTATACTCGTTTAAACGAAACCGATACAATACTATAATAGTATACATGGTTGTGCTTACAATTAAATTGTTTAATTTAATATTTAACGTTTTCCGGATTGATATTATATTATCAATTATTAATTTTGGAAGAGAACAACCAATAAAAATGTTTATTAAAATATTTTTTTTTAATCTAACAGTTTGTATATTAAAACTAGTTGAAGCATTATAATGCCATTTAAAATATGCGACAAGTCGATAATACGCGACGAATGTGACACTATAATAATAATATACGTGGGGACGAGGTGGCCGAGCGGTCTAACGCGTCGACTGCGGCGCTGGCAGTCGCGGGTTCGACTCCCGGCCACTGGGCGGCATTTTTCTTCGGGCAAGTCACGGTGTCCGGAGAACAAGTGCCGCCATCCCCCCACCCCGGGGCACGGCAGAAACCTACGGGTGCCCCATTAGAAATTCTGCCAAACACAACACACACGTGTACCAACCTACCCAATATAAAACCTACCAAACCTACCCAATATAAAAAACCTACAGTACCCTCCCCACACCCAATGGCCTATGTTGCCGCGGGTTACTCAATAAAAAAAAAAAAAAAAAAAAAAAAAAAAAAAAAAATAATAATATACGTATAGGTATTATTACTTATTACAGCTGCTCCTATACAATAGGCACATATGTACCTGACCGTGACGGAAGAGTGGCGTATTATAATAATATAATATATGACTATTATAGTCATATATTATATATAGCGTTCGAAAAGCTTTGGGATTAAACGCGGGGAACAGTTTGATTTTTTGCCATCCGACAAATCGATCGATTTACGTGATGACGTACGCGTGTCATTTCCCCAGCTCAGCGGAGGTGGACTGACCTCCACAATCCAATAATGTACACATATTACAATGTCATAATAGCCCGGCGGCGACCTTGTCTCGCCCGAATCGTGTTTTCTGTACATATACATATGTATCATTTTACGCGTACCCATACATTTCTGTAAGTATATACCTAAACATGTATAGAACTCGCAGGCTATCGTCGAGCGTGTTGTAGGTACACAATAATATTATAATATTCAAAGTTCGATAAAATAAACATTCGCTGTGCTTACAGTGTTTTCCTTTCAGACATTTGCACCCTCGTTTCTTTCGCGTTTTTTTTCCTTTTCCGCTCTGTTTCAAAAGGGTTCTCTCCGCCGTATATCGTATCTCTTTACGCAGGTCATTCTGAAGTGTCGGCCGCCGCCGCCGTCGACCCTTGATCCCTTTCCTTTCGAACTTTTTTTTTTTTAAGCGGTCCTCTTTTCGAAATACTTCCGACGCATAACCGACTCGCCCCCGCCTATCGCGACGTATAGTTAAGTAGTAACAAAACGTGTATACGGGGGAAAAAAGACCCGAGGGGGCCGCCGGCTTGTTTACAAAATCGACAGCTTTCTCTCCCCCGCCGACGGTTTTTTCTTTTTATTCCTGTTTTTTTTTTCGAACCCGCTGGATTTTCCGCCCTTTTGTTACAGTACACGGGGGGCGTTCGAGCGTAAAAACGATCCGCGGTCAATCTGCTGTAAATCGGTCCGGAGCGGTGGCGTGAAGAGGGGAACCCACTGAATTCTTAAAGGACTTTATATAGAGCGCCACGCTGTATGTCGACCCCCTTCGACCATCGCGCACCGTACCTTGAACTTTTATTTTATTACATAATATCCAGAGTTTTTATTGTTTTTTTTTTATCAAGTAACAAAGTGACTGCATTATGTATATACCTAATATATACATTTTGACGTCACCGGATTTCTGTATTACATATACATACCACCGACGGTTAAACTACAGCTAAACATATGCGAAGAATATTACCGAAAATATAGAACATTTATAAATGTAATATATACATGCGAAACGGCTGATATTTTGTACAGCTATTGTAATTTATAGATATGTATAAACGTAATATAACATTTATAGGTCGTATAGAAATAGCGTGATTATCAATAAAATATATGCTCATTATATTTCGAAAAGATTAATGTTTTGGAAAGTTCAAATTACATGCAATAGTTTTATAATTTTGTATTGCCCCATAAAATGTAATTTAAAAATCAAAAACTGGTTATGGTTAGTACAACAACAATACCATATAGTAGGGGAAATATTAAATCTAAGAATTGTGTCTTAAACTGTTCAAAAACAAAAAAAAAAAATGTAAATTGATTAAGTTACCTAGTATAGAATCATCCTTTATATAAAAATATATATTTTTAGCGTTGGTCATCGTAATAATATTATAATTCATGAATTCCTGTTTGCCATCATGATAATAATATATTATTCGTTTGCAGTGTAACCCGATTTGCTTGCAATTTTGTCGTTACAATTTTCAAACAATCACACTTTTATTCAACCGTCCAACAAAACCATACATATAATAATATCGTTTATCATGACAAGATAACAATGTTTTCGTGTGTACAGTGCATGTTGATTGGGACAAAGTTTGTCCTTTGAACAATAAAATATGAACATGTATGTCTTGGGGTTGAATTTTCGAGTATAATGATATGGTATATACACATGATACGCCAAAGACCCATGTGCCCGCTACTATGCATATATATACACCGAAAAAAAGACTATAAACGCGCGTTGTGAGTAAACAATGTACGAACAATATGATGTCAAGCTTGGCATTCCTCGAAGTTGTCCGCAAAGGGCGATGGATAAAGGATGGGTTTTGGCGGTCTCTTTGACATAATATTCAAATATTCGTTTTTCCGTTTTAGAATGAGGGAATACGCAGGACGCTTATATATACACATATAGACGACACACACAACTCATCACACACAAACTGCGCATGTGCACCCACTGAACGCGAACATGATTGAGATAGACATCATAATAATAATTTTGTTTTTCAAGAAATTAAAGATTATTTTTTTTTATATAAATTCATTCAATTTCGATAAACATCATTATTTTTGTACATTACATCTGCAGCAATCCGAATAATATATTGCTGTGTCGTAATCAGATTCTGTTGTCGCACAAAAAATTCGTTAAAAACAATTAGCGTATCAACGAAAAAAATAATGCGTTTTTGCTGACTTATATAATATTTTGTTTTAATTGTCATTATTTAATTAATTGTTCATACAGTTTACAGATGATATGATGACAATACGTGCAAATATTTCCCATTGAATCACGAGACTGTTTTTTTCGTATAAATCGTAAGATCATATCGGTTATATACATATTGTATGTAATATGTTGTATTGTAGTAGGTAATTCTATTTGTTCACCGTTTAAAACGAAAATCTAAATAATCTAAATACATTTTTTTAACGTTTCCAACTAATACTACATGTAGATCATTTATTATTATTTATTAGCAATAATTATATTCTATTAAAACATTTATTAAAATAACTAAAACATATTTTGGAACCAAACTTGATTTAACGATGACAATTAATTTATACATAAATATCATAATATCATTGATTAAATATACTAATAATTATGGTTAAATATTTGTATATTAATGATAATTTTAATCAATGATAATATGATTAAGGTATTAAGTTTTCTTTTATTTCACTACCTAGGTATTAACCGCAAATATATTAGAATATATTATTAGGTGAGTTAAGCTAAGGAGTACGAAATCCAGTGAACATATTATTATAAATCAAAATGTCGAACTTTATTCTCGCAGTAAAATTTCTTATTTATTTCTCCCTCTTTCTTTCTCTTTACAATAACAATACCCACAGTTGGGAGCAGGAAAAACACGAAATCGCGCAATAACAATTTATAATATTATATCCGTCGAGCTTAGAATTTATATATATTGACTGTCATAAAACATCAAAACGAATGCAACTACTTCAAAACATATCCGTCGAACAAAGTATATTTTAATAATATGATAACGAGTAACGACAATATTGTCTGGACGTGTAACTAAATATAATATTACTATGGTCGAATCGACGTCATCTGTGGGGCAGCAGTTATGCGTCTTATATGCACATTAAAATATGACTCCAATAGATCGCTTCCAAGTCTGTTGTGACCGTACTGCCTATACCTATAATATAGGTAGGTGCACGAAATATAATATAATAATATAATAGTACCTACGTACTACGCCACTCAACTTAGGTAGGTACATTCGTATACGCGTAACTATTGTTGTATTTACTATAACAAAACTATAGCGATAATTAAAAACGCATTACGGCCGCCCGTGTGAACGCCCCTTCCTTTATTATCGGTCATTATTCTTATAAAAATGTTCGAACGGTAATAATATAGTAATAATATAATAAGAAGAAGAAGAAACAAAAAAAATAAAAAAAATAGAAAGAACTAGAGGCGCCGGTATCGCCAAAGGGGGTGAGTTCATGACTTATTATCATCATTACGGTTCTGAATCGACAGTTTTCCTTTCCACTATTTTCCCAACCGACTCGTGAGTATTATTATTACTATTATATTACATATACGATTTTCGTTGATGCGATTCCCTAACCCCATTTACACACACACTCACACAAGATACAAGCCCGCATATATATATATATATATGGTATATCGTGGTATACGGTTCATGTTTATTTCATTGAGCAATCCCTACACGACCACGGACGATCCGATACGCGAATGCAGGTATATGGCGTATATTATTATCTATTATAATAATATTATATCGTGCACAGCTGATATATAAAAACGTCATTGTAAGCGCATAATGCACCACGACGGGATCTATATCACACAATATTACGCTTTATTACTATCGGTTCTTCTAGGCCCGCATTACATATACTTATATTATATTTTCCGAGGCGTCAGATAATATTCAGTAGGAAACACCCACGTCTCAAGTATATACCTATAATACAATATGACGTATGTATATAATAATATTTAATATGCATACTATATTACGAGTATCGTAGCGGGAGGCATCGCGTGCATATATATATATATATATTATATAATACTCGCGATGAAAAGTTTTCAGATTGAAGGACCCGCCGCCGTCGCCATCGTCGTTATAATACTCGAGCTGCGGGATAATAATATCATTATATAGGTACACATCATCTTGCTTGTGTACACCGATAAAAATTTCATATTTTCTGTCATGCGATCATCTAGCACGTAATAATATCATATTATTAATAAAATAATAATATATAATATATTACGGAAACTCGTCGAACTCGAGACGTGCGCCTGCTACTATTATTCGCTTCCGACTTGCGTCGTTCGTTAACGAAATGCACTCATTCTTGTATTATATTTTAATAATAATAATAATAATACATTATATTATTATCGTGGCGCACACACACGATCCGTTTATCGTCTCACGCTTTCAGCCGTTATTATTATATTATTGCGTGTCATCCAACATGGTGATGATAATAATAATAATAAATTCACTATCAATATTTTATTTCACGGGTTTCACACCTTTCGATTTATCAATATTATAAATCATAATAATATAATAACTGTATGCCCACATCGACATATTATACGTTTTATTATTCGTCACGTCGCACATGCAGGGAAATAATATTATCATTTAATTCGTTTCACACATTGAAACATTGTTGCAGTATAATATTATTTTATATTGTATACACTGGTGTTTTATACGGAAATACTTTGGTGGAAAAAAAATACATTTGTTATTGCATAATATACATTTTTATGTAATTACGATGACTCTGTTTGTTTCGGTGTACAATAACATTAAGCGCGTCCACGCCATATTAAACATATTATTATATTTCATAAATCGTTGTTTGGTTATTATTTAATTATCGAGACAATAGGCTGCAGTGTTCGAACAATTGAACTAATATTGATCAATATTATCGCCATAATTCGTGATCAAATTGCCGACTGTAAACTACTGACAACGCAATAAATTGAAAAGTATTTATTTAGTCAAATATTAAAACATATTAATAACGAGACTATCTTTGAAATATTATTATAATCGAATTGAAAGCAGTTTTTAATGAATTATTAACTATACTAGCTTTGCCAGGTGATAATAAACGAACACAATACGTTATAATATTACTATACACTCGATTTTTAACACGATCGAGAAACCAATTTTTATTCCACTCTCGCATTAAGAGGTGTGTGATGTGAAGCTGTGGTATGTGTATATGTACTGTTAAATACTTACATATTACACTGGTTTTGGATGATTTTCCGAAAAATCAAAGGAAAAAACGTTATTTGATTCCTAAATATATAGGTAATGATCTTTAACGAGTGTGGTATAATATTATATACCTACAAGTAGTTTGGTTAAAATAAATTAAAGTTTTAAGTACGTTTATCGAACATCTTCAGACAATTTATAATGGGAGGAGGGGGATACAAGGTTAACGTTTCATTTTCTAATGATTCTTATTTTTTTTTTTACGCTGTTACCTCACAATATAATATAATAATTACATTACACTGGTTCGAGTAGACTTTAAAAGTTTTTGTGCGCAGCGGATTATTATTTTCATTCGAATTTAACGCAAAGCAATAACCGGTAAACCACGCCTAATCGTGTGCAAACAGAAACGTATTTGTTTTATCTGGAAACGACAAGAGCCATTGACACCCAAACAGTAAAACGCTGGTAATTTATAATTATTGTTTATTTGATTCGAATTGTAATTTGTTACTGTTTGAATAATTATGAGGCTGTATTTGTTTAGTCTACAATACAAATTACAATAACGGTCCTAATAAAATTATCAATACCTATATGTACAATTTAAAATGTTTAATGAATATTTATTATTTTTTTTTTTTGTAATTCAAACGTTTTAATATCATTACCCATTATTATTAACAAACACACGTTTCAATCATTTTTTACACACACACATAAATATATATATATAATAACCATATTATCGCAATGTTATAATATTCACCTAGTATTAATCTAAAATAATGTGTGTGTGTTTTTTTTTTTTTTGGAATTGTAACACTACCTATGCACGTATATAATGTATATTATATTATTTAGGTATGTAATAATATATTGTTCTAAAATATGTATTCGAACAAAGACTAAAATAAAGAAAAACTGTGTCCCACTTCTAAACGCTTACAATTTCTATCTATATTAATTAGTTGACGTTTATATGAAGTATAATGCATATTTCGATCAAAACTATGATGAAATGAGATTTTAACGATAACATAATGTCGCTTTTCGATCATTTTCGTAGATATTAAAAATAACTATTAACAATTTACGTAAAAATAAAAATATAAAAATTGTGGCATTTGCCTCATAGTATAGTCGTAAACCCACCCACAGTCACATAGTAGGTAATATAATATTATGTAGACCTTAATCCATTAATGCTTTTAAATGTAAAATATGTTTTAAGCAATGTTGAATATAATAATATATAAGCTATACAATATTATAGTAGGTACTTAAGTCCTAACCTAATATGGTCTATTGAAAGCATATGGACATTTTTAATGTTACAGACATATAAATCAATATTTCATTTTAATTTTAAAAAAAAATCGTATTTTATTTAAATATTTCTTTAAGCATTAAAGTTATATTCGTAATTGACAAAGTAAATTAAAACTTTTATATTTTTCAGCATGCTTTTGTTATGCGTACAGTATATATTATATATGTATATTTTTTCTTAAAATGAAATTATTATAATGAGCAAGATGGAAAACTCAATTTTACTTATTTTGACTGACAAAATAATTGAAAATCTAAGTATGCCAATTAAAAAAAAAAAAACTTTTTAAATACATCAGTTACTCCGCAGTTAAATTCAATGAGAGTTACAAGAATATAATATTATTATAATATTATAGTCTTGTTATAATAACAAATGTATGACAAAATAATGTATAATAATATTAATATATGTTCATGACTTCAATATTGTAATGCACGTGTATACCGACGTCCTATCAAAGTTAAGAGTTCTGGGCATTACCTATATTATCATAATATAGACTATATTAAGTGAAATGCGTAATTAATGGTGATTGCAGCGTATCTTGCACGGCGGTGTGGTATATATAAAGTGAGTAGGTTTAGCTCAATATTATTAAGAAATTCTGAAACTAAATTTCAGTGGCAACAGTGAACCGCACGCGATACGACTTGTTGCTTTATAATATTATATATTATTATATTATTATTATATTGTACAGACATACAGCACGTTTAACCTTTCGGAACGAATTAATCTGATAGGTATATCGAGATACATCAAATTCGTATGCAACACCTTAGTGAACCCGGTATGTGTACAGGGTGATTTTTTAAGCATGCTCACCCTATTTTTATGTTTTAATTGTATATATTATATTCAAATTCTGATTTTTTGAATATTTAAATACACTTGGAGACCATATTTATAAATCCTCAACATTTTTTGTACCACTAAAGGATGATTTCTGTGACAATACAAACCTCTATTTTTCAAATAGGAACAATAGAAACGTTATTCATTATTAATTATTAAGCAGATAGTTATTATATAGTAAGTAGTTTTTGAGTTATATATTATATAACTCTGTGTACTAAAAGGATAAAGTGTATATGGTAATGAGTTAAGTGGATATGGGGGCTTAGACGATTTGAAAAAGTTAATAATTACCTACTATTGATCTATCAATATAAATAATTTGATAAAAATACTACATTACATAATATTACATATAGTTTTCAGGATTATTATCTTTACTATAAACATTTTAACAACTAAGAAACTACTCATTAGAATTTTGATTTAAATACATCAACATTTTCAAAAAAAACATCCACTAAATAATAATTTAACTAATAATAATTTGCAGTAAAAAAAGGAGGGGGTTCTCCTTTGTTAAGTAGTACAAAAAATATCAAAAATTAAAAATATGGTCTTTGCGTATGATTAAACATTCTAAAAATCAATATTTGAATCAATGGGACTTTTTTTGAATTTCACTTACAAAGGGAAAAACGGGGACAAGCATGCACACTTATTGAATATAATATATAGTAATTCGGAAACCACCGACCCCTAACCGGATAAACACCGATTTTACACGTTTTTTCGATTAATATCGACATGATAATTATTATAATAATATCATTACCTATATTATAATAGGTACACGATACGAAAAGATTTCGGATCGTAACGCACGTGGGTCGAACGCGTCGGGATTTCAGATCGATAGAAACTGTTGCGCGACAAAATTACGAGGGAGTAGATCGTATATATATATATAGGTATATTTATATTATGTGTATAATGTTCGTCTCTGTTATTTTTTTTACACACAGATAAACCATTCACACGTCGATGAAGCTTAAATTATTTTTACATTTGTACACCGACGACTCCTCTCGTTCGGCCAGCTGCACATGCCGGCAATAATTTACGTGCGCGTCATTCGGTGCATATATACAACAACGGCTATAATATTATAATACAATTTCTTTTTACACTTTTCGTCAGATATTATAAATCACTCGATGTACACGGCGGCGATGATGTGTGGTCCTCGGCCCGATAAGACGCGTGATCGTTTAGTAATATGGGAATTATATTATTTATACGATTTCTTTTTTTCTTCATATTAAATACGCGTGCGGGGTTGTCGTCGACGGTATAGGTTAGGTAACACATTTTTGATGTTTTATTTTTGCGATTTTGAATCAATTGACGATCAGATTAATGTAAATACCTACGCACCTGTTCGCGTCGTTCCTCGCAGTCAACGCGCCACGGAAATAATATATTACTATTTGTAATATTATGCACAATTTACGATAATAATAATAATAATAATGGGCACTCTGATGTTCGCGATCGAACTCGTACCTGGTGCTAAAATCGAGCGGAATAATAATTAACGTGTGGGTGAAAATAAAACTCTCATGGTGTTTCATTCGACTGGGTATGCGAGTGGTCTTCCTGCGCTCCATATCGGCGGCGGTCGAGATTATTGTGAGAAAAATTAATCGAAAACCCAGAGTAGGTACAACTACAGCACACGATGAGCAACGAAACAGTAGTAATAATGATAATAATAATAACAATAATGATTGTCCGAATTACGAAAAGAAAAAAAAACCTGTAACACAAACGGAAATTTCGACCGTTAATTTATTTCATTACACATGTGTGTAAATTAACGTTCAGTACACTTATCCTATCGGCGAGTGTATAATGTATTAATGTGTGAGTGGCTAATTAAAAAAAGAATCTCTATGAGAATCGCTTGGCCTAGATATCATTTTGCGGTAACCATTGTTCGTTAAAAATTGAACGAAAATTAAGTTTCTTACCTACCTAGTTTCTCATACAATTGATCCGAAATTATATTATTATTATTCAGTGATTCTTGGAAACAATTTATTACTATTTTGTTATTAGTTTGTGCGTATTATATTAATATTTCTAGTTCAATTAGTTCAACTAGTTCAACTAGGAAAACATTAACATTTCACATGCACTTTAGAAAACTCGCGAACATTAGAAAACAAGTAGTTAAAAATAAAAATGGGTTCGTAATAGATTAATTTGTAGCTTATGTAATTTTCTAACGATTAAGTTTTAATTATACATATAGCATGATAAGCACATGTGTTTTAAGTACGAAAAATATACAAAAAATTAAACTTAATGAATTATGATACGCTTATAAAACTGTAGACAACGTATAGGAAACACATTTATCAATTTTTTTTTCAAAATATAAGCAAAACGTCTACAGATCAGAATAATGTAACGTTTTCCTTGTTCTTCTTTCGAATCAATCACAATGGATTTTATATATCCTTATTTTTTGCATTAAACTCAAAATACCATATCAAGCACAATTTGCGAACGTGGATTCAATCCTTTATTATATCTGTTAAAAGTCAACTCGAGTTGATTAATAAATTGATTATATCGGGACACGCGAAAATGGAAGTTTTCGCTTTTTTTTTACCACCGTTGATGGTTTATCCACAGATTTGTGAATATTATCGTATAAAATCGAAAATAACGCGTTTTGTATCGACCGTCTTTCGAACAAACTCGTTTCGACCGAGCGACCGAAATCCACCCGGGACGCACGAATATTTTGTCAGGACAAAAATACATCATATTATTATACACACACGTCATATATATATTTTTTTTAATTGGACACACTCATGTGGTCTTTGATTTGGTCCCCACGAAGAGACGCACACCGGATACCGCCAGATGACGGCGTCGCGGCGTATGTGTAACTAATAATTTCCAAATGTCAATACACGGTGAATGTCGCGCCACCACAAAACGTGTGTCTGACTCTTAGAAGAGGGTCTTTTTTTTTTCCTTCAAAAAAGATACTAGTCATCGTCATTATAGGAAATAATCTAAAATGATCGTTACGACTACACGCTCGCACGCACGCGCACGCGCACGCACACATATAGGTATATTACGACGTATATAATAATATTATGTGCGCTTAGGACTCGAGTTGAAAAAAAAAAAATAACGCACTGGAAACCATATTTTTGTCAACATAAATATTACCGGCGGAAAGATATAGTCTAAATCTGTATTTGAATATATGACACGGGGGCGGTGGGGACGAAACGCCGCGGCGAAACATTAGTGCGGGAACATAATATAATATAATACTATACGACATGTTCGTATTATTATAAATGTGTACATATTATGTACGTCGTGTACCTATATTGTATATAATAATATAATATGCGCGCATATATAGGTACCAACGTCGGTGCGCGGCAGCAGCCGTTCGATTGATCGGGGGAAGACCCCGCCGCCGCCGGGTGTGTGTGTGTCATTAGAATCGAATTAAGATCACATTAGGAGGCGATGCCGAGGACCGGTCAAGATTGATAGGTAACGGCGGAAAAAAAGAGAAGAAAAAAAAATATTACGAATGGTAATAATAATCGACTCTGCGTTGAAGGTTCGGGAAAAAAAAATAGAACGGAATACAAGAAAAACGTAGCTATATATATGTGTGTGTGTGTAATACGAATCACGGTTGAACGAATTTATATACATATAGATATATATATATATATATGATATTTATAAATATATTTAATCATACGGTCTGTAAATATTACTCGATTGCCTGCAGGATAACACGGGGGATGGGGAGGAGGGGGCGAAGAGGAAAAATTAGACATCAGCCGATCCGCCTCCCCCCTCACCTACACTCACCCACCAAGACCAATACCCCTCATCACTCGGAGAGGATGTACGGTCGATTAAGCTCTTATCCCGACTACGTATTATTATAACGACGGTCTACGGTATTTCCGCGTACGAGCTGCGTTTCCATATCGGACGATCGACTGGTAATATTCGGTACTTACCTATACAGACGACTCGAGACCGTCTAAAACAAGCGATAATATTGTATTTTATGACGTACGCGCATCTATCTAATCGATGAGACGGTATATTAAGGTTCCCGTAAATCCTGCAACACCTATTGTAACTGCACGCGGGGTGGTGCACGTTGACTTATATCGATTGTCAGGTAACATATTATATTTTTGAGAAGTACGAAGAGATTTTAATTCGTTATGTATTTTTCAAAACATTTATTAACATTTACCATTTAACATATTTTTTCAATAATTATCATGAGTTTTGTTCTCGAGATTAATAAAAATAAAAACCAACATAATATTATCCCAAGCGTTTCTGGATAAACTCGCCTACCTTCCGAAAAAAAAAATCGCCCTGGTAGGCAACGGACGTCGCATACTCTTCGTTTCTATACGTTACAGATTATATTATAATAAACTGTTTGATAAGGCAAACAATATTATCAATGATTGGCGCAAGAGATAACGCGGACCTTCACTACATACTAGTACGTATATAGATATATATTGCACGCAGAGGAAACAGAGCTGCCAGAGAAGCAGTTTGGTTTTTTTTTTTTGAAAATCACAAATGGTTTTTTCTCATGCACGGGGTGTAACCGACGCCGGTCGACGAATCGAAAAGCACAATGCGCAACGGAAAACCGCGGAGGTTCGCGGGAGAAGGGACCTGACCGAACAATTGTTTTTTCGGGAAATTGAACGGAAACAATCGGCTCTTGGTCGTTAAAACAACGGACCGATTTCGGGTCGTGTGAAAAACGCCCCAAAGACGCGGCCCCGCGGAAAACAAAAGAAACGTCTCCTGGACATTTGCATATGCTAATTATACAGACGACACGTTATTACATTGTTACTGTTTTATTATATATTTAAATACACACGGGCACACATAGGTGCAGAGTATAACATATTATAATGTGTAATCGCGGACCCGCCGTGCAGTATTATAGGTACACACAGTACACGAGAGCCGCGAAAACGCTTTCATCCCTCTTCGTTTCGCGTACCTGCGCGCACATGCGATTTATATTATACATTTTTTTCGACCATTATATTTTCTTTTCACTCCGAACCGGTATGTGCGCAATAATAATAATATCATATGTATATAATACACAACGTACCCATATAATATTATGTACAATGTACCTGTATAATATTATATACATAGGAGCTGGATATATAATACATGAGAGTTTCCGCGTCCCGGAATTGATTAGCTGCTGCACGGCGGCGGCGGCGGCGGTAGAGAGACCGGTTATAATTAAGCATGCAGATCGTGTCCATTGATTAAAAAGGGGTAATACTAATCAACCCCCGGCCGCACCGCCAGCCCGCCCCTCCGCGCCACCCGGCCCCCGGTATATATGCAAACGAAGTAGTATTATTCTTAAGGGAAGGCTGAACTTAAGGGATTCAAATTCCTTCTATCCGTGACTGCCCTTAAACTAAAACTAACGAACCCTTTTAATTAAATATTCAGCCTCGTTTTGTCGTGTATACGTATATAACAGTGTGCACGAGGCGCGCGTAAGCCCCACCCAGCGGCGGCGTGGTGACGGTGGTGGTACCCTGCAGTATACCGGCCCGGTACATATTATTATATACGTATATATACGGAGTTTTAAATTATCGCCAAAGGTATATATACACGAGGCGTAGGTATATAATATAATGTGGAGAACGGTACAAACGGTATATTATATATATATAAGTGTGTGTGCGGCGGAGGACGCGTCGGGAGGAAAAGAAGCAAACAAAACGAAACGGAAAAAAAATTACATAATCCAACGGGGGTATTGTTCTTTGGGGACGAATTTGCATTATCTTCGGTGTACATATTATAAACTATACACACGTTTATCGAGAATATGAGCCACGTAAATAATAATATTATATAGGTAGCATAGCGTTAGTGTGTGCCCCTTTTTGCCGTCGCATAAATTAATACCGTTTTCCCACGGCTTAATTTATGCATCGGTAACGTACCCTCCGTGTGTTCTTTTATTATTAATCTCAAATGCTAATGATCATCAAACATTCACACACGTTAACACTAACACGCATATACAAATACTATACTCTTACGCTGCATCGTATGTAATACAAATTATTTGGCGAGGCACTTAAAACGGTTATTATCGATATTATATCGTTTCGTTTTGCCGGGCAGACTGCTGTGCAGCATCAACTCAAGCATATACAACATGTAACTAGGTGCTTATAGCTATAAGTATATTATGTAAATTTATGAATTTTGTGTTTTTTCAGGCATAATATACCTAAATATCTAATAATATACCCTATACTAAATACAGGGTCCACGCATTAATGGCCCGAGTGATCCAAGCGGTAATCATTGTATAATCGTGCGCATTGTACACCGACGAATCGTTATTGTAATCGCGGTGCAGTTTGTTGTCTTAAGACGGACCGACGATTTTTCCTCCGATAATATACCGCTATTATACGGAAAACAAAGAAAAAACAACGGACGCAAATATTGTTCATCGAACAACAACAATATGATCAATTAGTGATGGCGAGGGGGAGATGACTACACTATGGCGAGGAGTAAACAGAGAGATTTCCCAGAAGGGAAAGTTATAAATTATAGAAATAAAATTTTCTTTACCGTCGTCCGTAATCAAATTATCGGGGATCGTCCATTATTCCGCTATTGAACTTTAAAATTAACATTTTCAACTAACATAAAGTTTACTGCTTAATTTTTTAAATTCAATAATAATAAAAAAATATTTAACGTTTTTAATACAAAGTTTTCATGTCATATTATAATAATATTAGCCGCTATAATGATTAAATTCAAAATATTATATCAAAACGTATATCAGTTTCAAAAACATAATAATTAAATAACTGTTATATTCACTAGATAATAGTTATAATGTACCATTTCGAGTAAGACTCAATACAATTATTATTTGTTCACGTTGTCAAAACAGATATTTCAATTTTGTTTCGTTTTTATTTTACCTCGCGAAGTAATATAAAAAATGTAATATTAACATTTTCAGTTAAATAATTTTTAATAAAGTGGGCTAACCGTCTTTGATGTATTTGCCGATTGATGATAATATTATTGCGGTTAGTCGTTAGTAGCTATAGTGATCAATAAAATTCTTCCAGTCTTACATATTTTATAACAATAAAGTCTGCACTTTTTTTTTTCTTACAAGAATTATTGCTAATTTCAAACGAATTTGTTGTTGAATCGAACCGCCACGGTTATATAATTTATAACCATGTTTCAGAACTATATAGGTACCTACAGTAATGTAGGTAGGTATGTAAAATATAATTCTCTATACATATATATATGTATTTGTATACGATATTTTGATTGGAATGAATGAGAAATTTCTTTAGAAAAGTTTGAATGATAAACAGTCGAATGAATTGAAAAACTCCTTTACATGATTCGGAGAATATATAAAATAATAAAATATAATATTCATATCGCAATATACATATACCATAATAATATCATACATAATACGCCGACTATTTTATTCTTTTATTTAATCATTTTCCTTTGGTTTTCAATAGAAAGAGAGTATTTGAGAACAAAATAAAATAAAACCCCTACCAACGGGTTATTTCCGAGTATAGCTCTTCGCAACGTAAATGCAATAACTAAATAGTTGTGCGGAATATATGTGCCGTAAAATTTTCCCGTATTAAAAAAAAGCGGTATCCGTTTTAATGCAAGTTAAAAAAATTCAGTACTTTGATATTATTATAAAGGCGAATATTATGATCCTCCGTGATCCTTCATTTGGAAGAGGAGCGATGTATGATCAAGGTATATATACTTAATGCGGATATTAAATTATTCAAAAGCACTTATATATATATGTGTATGGGTATAAAAATGAAATTGACTATGAAAAAAAAATATATATCCATTATTAACTGTTTACCACTATATAATATATTATATCTGTTTGCCCTACACAATTTATCGACGTCAGTAGTTATATATTTTATACCTATATAATAAGCATCAAAAAACAAACGAAATTTAATGCATAATACATTTAACTTAGACTTTATATCTTAGTATGTTACCTGTTTTGTAAACGATTAATTTCATTTACGTGGGGGAATTCATTTTTATTTTTGTTATTATAATATGGCCCTTTAATTACGCATATAATTTGTATTTTAAGCTATGTGTTTCACCTTTTATGTCATTCGAATTGGTTCAAAATCGATTGAAACTGTATTATGTAGATCCCCGTAATAATAATATACGCAAGTCTCGTCATGAAATGATTGGACGTTAAGAGTTTAACTAATCCGATAATTAGTTAAAGTGCGTGTTTAATTTTATACTCGCAAAAAGTTTGGTAACATAATTAACAATACCTAATTCGAGTGTATTTCAACATTTCAAGAACGGGCCGATTAAAATATTTTTTCGTGTACAAATTAATTAACCCTTCTCCCCCGTCTGACTTTATACAATATTATTATAATCCCGTTTAATATTGAGATTCTTGACAATTTATGTAATTAATGTATATTATTATTTTCAATTGAAGATTGTACAGTTTATAATATATTATACAGACTACCAGACACGTTTTGATTATAATAAACACACCTGATTTTTCATTCATTTTTCGGCAACAAACTTAATATATCATAATATAATGTAAGTAACACATTATTGTAAGTGTTTTTTTTTCTGTTCAAAACCATCATATTGGTGGCCCTAACCTAACCTAAACTAACTCACCTACCGTCGAATATATGGTTGAGCAATGCTGGACGTACCTATATATACCAAAACCCTATATGTGTCATAATATTTCACAACTGCAGTTATAGAATATCGCTTGCGTGTAACACCCTCGTGCGAGATATAAAATGTATATGTAATATTCTCCCTTCTTGTGACGAAATCTGAAAAATTATTTAATTACATTGGACGATGAACGAAAAAAAAAACTGAATAAAGAAATAAAAAGAGCTGTTCGAGAGGGTTGATTCGAAAGAAAGCCGATCACGATGATACACATAGGACTGAAGAATGAATAACGATTCGAATAATATAAAAATATATTATAACATTATACTACGCATATAATTATAATACTACATATACGATCCGTCACAGCGACTTCGTCAAACGAGCAAAGTTTTTTCTCGTCACATGCATATAACAATACGATATTGCTGCGCAGTGCGTGCTGTGACGTTTCAATTATATGATATTATATAATATCGTAGTTTGATTTGTGGGTGCCTTATTCGTCCACCGCCGAATATCATAATATCATATTATACATTATTGCACGGTATAATAATATATTATACTATGTATGTACAGCTCGATTAAATGCGATATTATATTATGTCATGTCGTTTTCGGGGAGAAAATAAGAGAAAAAAAAAGAGTCCGCGAAAATGCGCGCGCCCCGACACGCCACGGCTTCGGTTAGCGGGCAAAACCGATGGATGGCTAATGCGAATAAGACGTTTACATAATTTGTCAATGTTTCGAAAACGGACAGGGTAAAACGTCGCTTTATCATTTATCAAACGGTCGGCCGCGCGCGCGACAACGCGTCCCTTGCTCAGCGTGTGGACCTCTGGAAGCCTTGATCCCTGGGACCATTGTTGTTCCGGCGGGTGTGGGTGGGCGAGTGGGTGGGTGGGTTGGTGTGGGACAAATCGCTCTTAAACGATACCGCCGCCGCCGCCACCACTGAGTCCTCTTGCAGCGGCGGGGCCGAGGTCTCGGAAGCGATCTCTTTTGTGCGCGCTCGAGTACGAGAGACTTGTCCCTCCGTCAAACCGCCTACCCCTACACTCCCTCACCTCTCCGCATGTTCAACAGACGTGCCCCTCCGGCCCGGCGTTCGCAATAATGATACGGTCAATACCAATGGTCGTCGTATACGAATATTCAAATTCACATCCATCAATCCTCGTTCGGGCCCATTATCTTAATCGAATTCTACAGCAGTGACCGAGACCGCGCGATCCCGCAGGACTTTTTCGCAAATATATGCAACGTGAGCGTACACACGAGACGACCTGCATGACTCAGCAGCTGCCACGACGACGTTGAAGTGTATACGCAAAACAATGCGATTGCGACCCGCCGGCAGACGTAAAGGATTCATATATATAATGTGATATCGACTCAGTTTTTCTCGTCCGTAAACTACCTATATAACTATCGCATAATATAATATATTATTCTACTATTATATTAAGACGAATCGAAGCAGAGTATGAAAAACGAATTCTGCTGCAGTCGCCCCATTTATTGTTATTGTGTGGGTAAACGCATCACTTGACTTTTTCGCAACGAATTTACTAATTACTATGAGTGTATTTTTTTCCCTATAACTCGAGTCGGTATTTGAATTTATAAGAGTCCATGTCCACCCACGGATTATTATTTCTATATTATGAGCCATTGTAAGATTGTTATAGTTTTTCTTTTTTTTTTTTCCAGAAAACAACGAAGTGGGATACTTTAGGATAGATTGAACTACAATATAATATGATATAGGTAACTACAGTTATATTATTATGATTATGTCACTTTGTATAAAAATCAAAAAAGTCAAATATTTGCGTAAAAGTACCGATGGTTACTCGAATGTATATTATAATATAATTAAAATGGTACCTAACTATATAGTAACCGCTCGTTGTACCCGTATGGAAGCAAAATAGTATCAGTTATAATATTATTTTACTACGTTTACGAAAATCAAAACGTAAATTGACCAGGTTTGCAGTTATACCCAGTTATAGATATAATACCTATGTCCTGTATTGTAAGCGAAGAAGGGCTTCGATAACAATATACTCTTTATATTATTATTATACATTTTCACCGTCAGTCTTATAATATAGGTACATACATGTGCGGGAATAATACGCGTTTTGTTGTACGACTAGTCTGTTTAAGGACGTATTAGTGTTATTTATCGTATAGCTTACGCGTATACAATATAATATTATATGCATATAATAGTCGGACGTATAAAATATTCGGTCAAAACCCCTTTGAAATATGGTATTATGATAAACGCGCGCGTACACGGTTTCCACACAGATTTATTTATGGGGTTCGATTAATTATTATTTATTATTCCCGAATTAAGAAAAGATTATAATATAGATACGACTCGTGTGTTATACTGCGTCGAGTCTTAAATCTTAATATACATAATATTATACCACATATATGGAAATTATGACCGATTACATTATATTATATTAGTGTCTGATTATCGAATCGAATAAATTGGTCATGGTACACACGTATTACACGTCATTTTAATGTTGTAATGCAAACACGTTGGTACGTTTGGAAGAGTCTTAGAGGAAAAGATATACTGCATTTACCATAATATGAATAATGATGTCAATTTATTATTTGGCTGTCGATTCACCCGTCGTAGCGCTGTATTAAGCTCAATATGTTATCAGACCTTAGGTCAACGTACTGTTTAATTGGAGTTAAAAATTCTAGTCGAACTTATAAAATAAATACAATTTTAACACGTTCGAGACTCTGTTTAATGAGTGTTTTTAAGGTCATAACAATTAAAGTATAAATAATAATATTCTGATATTGTCTGAATATACCATAATAATAATTTGTATTCCCTGATATTTAAGTAATTATTATTACGAGAAGAGCGTGTGAAAGTGAATATTATTTAATTCTCGCAAAAATAATTATGTGTTATTGAAAAAGATGCGCAATTTATCATTATCGTACACCTCGTAAATTATAAATTAAATAATAACAGTCAACCAAAGTGCATTTTTTTAGGGGGTGGAACGGCTTTCGGCGATCAAATAAAATATTTTTTTTATTATAATCATTATAATTCAAGTTACGGGAAGCTGCAGGAGATTCCCCAAACGATCATATTATATACAAATGAAGCGCACGTATAGGTACTTCCTACGTCTGTATTTTATTACATCTTCGATGTTTCATTAGCTTCTCAAACTCATAAGGTCTGAACTGTATTATTATAATGGCACCCATTACTTTTTGATGTTATATAAGTCACTCCGAGTCATTAAAACCCTCTGGGGGCATTTAAAAATTACCATAATCTAATGACTAATTCGAAACAAACTGCAGCGACGAATAAGTGCGCATGGAAAAAAAATTGTCAAGGTTATTTAAACATTTGTGCGTTGAGAAAAAAAGTTTTATGTCTTGAGCAGTATAATAAATATGACGATTACGTGTATCGAACTGGAGCAAAAATAAATATGACACGTTTTTCGAAAATAAATAAAATATCATGGTTCGTAATGAATGGCAGAGGATAAAAAATAATAATAATATGATGTATTGAAATAAGGGAATAAATTATAATATTATGATGTTTTGAAATATAAATACAACGCGAAAATGTGTAAACTGCGCACGCTCAAAATTTAATTAATTTGTTCATACTTAAGTTAACTTATAAATCGTCACACGGACGTTAGGACGTTACCGATAGTGTGATGTTAATGTTAATAAATCATACCGAACAGTACGTCGTACATGGAAATATGTTACATCCTCAAATAGTAAAAGGAGTCGTCTGATGGCTTAGGAAAAACCATATTCTAAAACCATTTGTGTATTTCTGGTATATATGCAATATATTATTATATATTTTTTTTCAGAGGAAATTATCCATCTTGATGTCCTGATAAGGATCTAACCCTCGATAATCGTTTCCTGCTTTATATTTATAGAAACTACAAAGTCCTATTCCACGCCGCGTTTTAATATTTGTCTTTATTCTATCGTCATAAATAATAAACTGTGATAATAAAGGTCATAATCTCTGAGGAACGTCAAAATGTCTAACTATAATAATATAATATATAAAATATGGCGATAGTCAAAATGCAGATTGCAATAAATACTCAAACACAAATGGGGCGAATTTAGACCAGTCGAAACAAATCATATTAAAAATGGCAACCAGTTTCGATTGATTTATTGTGTAAAGAGGAAAATAATTATCGTTTTCATAATACTTTAAATTTTTATAACATTTCCAATATGAATAGTTAAATTATTTTGTTCAATAACAACTACCCTTGTAGCAAAATAGTTTTGTAACACCATGTGTTATCGGTGTTACTCGATAAAGGTTTTTTATATTAGGTTGTATAATATAATATCTACCTATGTACATAATTACCCAACGACTCAACCGTCGTCCTCTTTTGTCTTTCCAAACGTTGAATAATTCTCACCCTACTCAATTATACAATTGTAACCCCAACAAATATATATAGTTACACTATGCAGATTTTTATAAACACGACGTATGGTTCTGAAATTCTCGAGGTAGCTCTCAAAATTTCAAGAATATTATACGATATTATATTATAATATATATTATTAATAGTATAAAAAATATTTTTTAAAACGTGACAATTTGATTTAGGATCATAACTCATATAATGTCCAATTTAAATTTTCCATAATATTTAATATATATACCTTATGTATATAGAATATAATGTATATGAATAAAATAAGGTGTTATCCACAGATGGTTTCAAAAAAATGTATTTTCAATGCTCACAAATTTAGTGAGGTTACAATTTGGTCGTATTTTTTTTTAAATTCCCAGCCCAAATGAGTCTTAATTACAGAAATTATCGAATTTTATTTCGGTTGGGATTCCGAATTCATATCTAAAAAAAAAGGTACCTACTAATCAATTAAATTATTTTCAGTCGGTAAAATAAATATATATTTTTTAAATTTTAAATTAATTATTAAATAGGTTATGAAAATTATTATAAACAATAATTTCTCGAATAGCATATTAATAATGTAACTTGACGACAACATTAACAACAATTAACTTGTAGCATTGATCTCAACTTCCAATGTAACTCAAACATTACCTTTTTTGTACTAAATTAAAGAAATAAGTACCAATATACTCTACCCGTACAAGGTTCAAGGTTAGTTCCAAATACAATATGGCATTAGTTCAGCGATATTGTGGTGGTCAGCTAAAATCGTCGTATCGCATTTTATTCCATCCCTCTTTTATTATTATTATTATTATTATTATTTTTTGCCACTACCCTGTCACAAACATTCGGAAAACGTTTGTCACACGGTCGTGTACAAAAACCGCAAGCCGTACACCAAAACAGACATTGCGAGCAATCAATCAAAAAAAAAAAAAGAAAAAAAATGCCGTTTCCCATATTATATATTATTATTTTCTTTCTTTTTTCCCTCCCGACTTATACTCCCCTGCCCCCGCCCCTCGCCCTCCCCGCGACGCTCGTGCGTCATTCAAACAGAGGAAATAATTAACCGAACACCGGTTACCAATCAAATTCAAATTACGATTTGTAATATTCGATTTACATTAGTCTCCGCGTCTCGTGTGCGTTTGATCCGCCGAACCGGTTCCCGTGTCATTGAGCACACAGAACGACGTCAATTCGATATATTATAAGATACGAACACAATTTTTTTTTTTTTTTATTATTTTTCTACCGTATAATTTAATATAATAATATTATCGTCTCATCATTCGATAATCATGATTTCTCAATAGTTTTATATGTATATACTCACCTGCAAACAGTATAATATTATACTCAAATATGGGTAATAATGTAACGTTCAATTGAATAATAGCGTTTCCGAAATTACCAACGAGTGCACGAGTATAATATATTTATACATATCATTATAGACAGGTTAGGTGGTCCTCCTGCATTTTTATCCAATTCCGTTTGCTAATATATCATATCGAACCTTACACGTACATTTTATATGATATAATATAATATATTATTGTGTAGTAAAATTCATGTTTTTAGCTTCCTATATATTTCATCGATTTTATTCGTATCTGTGTCGTTCGTCGTCAACATATTCAGATAAAAAAAACTCATATAGTAGTTATTGTTCAAACAAAGAATGAAACAAGAAGTCGATTATTATTTCGAAAAAAACTATATATTATGCAAACACAATAAGACAGCAAAATAGTTCTCCTATCTATTATAATATATACATCTATAGATAAAATATACGTAGGCTTGCTCCACCAAATATAGCTGTCCTTTCCCCGAAAATAGGTATCTATTATAATGGTATAAGCAGTAACGGATCCAAAAGGCAAAAGTCATCCAAGGATGGGGCACGTTTAAAAAATTAAAATTAAATGAAGAATGACCCTTCGCCCCCCCCCCCCCCCACTTGTATCCCATACATATTATTTAACTGCATAATATTTTATTATTGATCTATGCCGGGGTGATGATCACGGTGGTTGCAATTTGTCCAACTTGTACGTTTTCGAAAGTTTACGCTTATCGTGTATATTATTATTATTATCAATTATGTCAATATTCTACATTTTATCGGCTATTAACGGTGGTTCGGCCTAGCTGCAGGTGTCGTCACTATATATATAGCACGGTTAATAATATTGTTACTTATCGACCACGTTCCACAGCGTAATATATTATAATACTCATGTTATATACCCAAGCGAAATTACTTATACAATGGGTAACCTATACACATCATTATATTACTATTACTTATATATTATAGTGGGTTAGTAACCTAACCTAACCTAACCTACTCTAGTAAAATTCCAGCGTCTCGCAAAAAACTCGCAACCCTGAAGATTATGTTATACGTTGAAGAGCGCCGGCGATCTCTTTAAGGCAATTAACGGGCTAAATCGGCCTATTGTAGTAGTACGACCGACCTTTATAGGTCGTGTGCTTTCCATCTTAATTTCGCGTTACCCCCAGCAATTCATTGAACGTTAAAGCCCATTAAAGGTCCACGTCGTATATTATAATGAACTAAATAATGGGAAAGGGTAAGAGCAGGGCCATCTCCGTGCAAAATCACCGTTGATCGTAATATTATATTATGTGTAGGTCAAAATATAGGTAGGTACCTGAGACTAAAAATACAAAACTCAAATGATTTATTATACCTAATATGCACGTTATAATAATAATTATTTACTTCAAATATAATATATTATGCGGCTGTACTGTTATTGCAGCTATATGATATTATTATATTAACAGTCCGCCACGTATAGGTAGCTACATTCCAGAAAATGATACTATTTGTTTAAATTTACGTGTGATTTCGAAAATTGTTTTGCATATATTGAATTATAATAATTATTTTTTGCTGATATTGCGAACAAAAGATGATTAATTAAATATGACGAATCACTTCAATAACAGAACTAGACAGCAATATAATGCCAATATTTATTAATAAGTATTTCTATAACTTTTTAAGTCTAACCTACTATAGTAATTACACATAATATATATATATATATATATATATATATATAATTATATAATATATTATATATGTATATATAAATAATATTATAGATGATGAGAACAGAAAACTCTATATTGTCTCTAATTAAAATATAAGAGGCTACTGTAATAGTTTTAACCATCGAAATATTTAAACAGAATTCAATATATTGATATATTAGTATACAGTGAGTTCGGATACTATTGTGTCGACAAACTTCTATCACACAACGGATGACATATGATAATAATATATGGTATATTGAGTTATTTCATTTTCAGTACCTACTATTAATATTATAAATTGCACAGTAACTATATTTTTTGTTATTTATATTTCGGAAACATTAAAATAATATAATATTCCGATACGTATTCCTATAGGTGTACACATATTTTTCTTTTAAAGTTAAAACGCAACTACGAGTATAATTATTTGAATTTCTATAGACGTTTTCAAAAATGTATGGTACTATTTTTGTTTTACGGTTTTCGTTTTGGTATGTACTCATACCTAGGTATATTAGGTATATGATGATTGTTTAAAAATTCAATTTATAAACACCGTTGAGACCACTCCAATAATCGTGTAGGTATACGGCGTAATTTTTCGGTTTATCCATAATAACTAGCACACAGGAAACGGATTTTCAGCGTTGAATTGCTCGCGTGTGTTCTATTCGTCTGGACACGACAACATCAAAATATTATGTAGGTACCTACCTAAAATCTAACAAGAAAATAATCAAAATGGAAAAAAATCGATCAGCACAATAATATATTTCGTTGATTATCGTCATATTTTGAAAATCCATTATGCGCGCTCGCGTACACGTGAACGAAAGGTGAGGGTTATACATAAGATATAATATTATAATATATGGACTAGCGAGAGGGTGATCTATCGACGAACCAGTTTACGGACACCTGAAGGAATGCCGGGCTGCGGCTTATTCAAATAGCGTTGTCGCAGCAGTCGTTAAAGGCGACATTCATCGAAATGAATCAAATCGGTAACCATACGCGCATGTAAAATAACATATAATGATATGTACTCGCGTGTGCGAGTGTATAAAAAAATAAGAAGACGAGGAAAAAAAAATATAATAATAAGAAATAAAAAAAATCGTTCCGATATTATATCGGCTGGCATATATCAAAGGATTTTCGGTATTATAATATCGTCGCAGAGCGCATATATACTAATTATATGAAATATTCAATGCGCGTGACTTGTCGCTTTTTAAATCCCATAATAAATGATCGGATTGCAGATGAGAGGGTTATATTATTCGTTCGGATTTAACGTTATCGAAAGCCACTGGTCTTGCGCGCGCGCCCGCAATCGTGTCGTGTGATAATTCTCCGGCGACATTGCCGTGCACGCACTGCACACGGAGAGGAGAAGAAAAGACGCGTCTAATACAATGAAGAGAAAAAAAAACGTAAAGAGACGTAAAGAAGTAGAAAAAAAAAATCGAAACGAAATATTCCAATTTCACCGCTCTTACGATTATGCTAATATACTGAGCGGCCATCTGTTCGTTTCTCGATAGTAAAAAAAAAAAAACAAAATCCATGTCGGCCACATAATATAATATTATAAATACGTTATCAGTTTCGTGTATTATACTATGTACCGACTACTATAATATTATAATAGTATGTATTTTGAATTATGACGTGTGTAGTATTGTTATTAATATTATACGACGACGTATAATATGTTTTCGATTAATATTGTAGGTAGGTATATAATAATGTATTTGTGTGTGTGTGTTTGAGTAGTAACTATACTGCTATATACTAACTGGGTGGACGGACCGATATTCGGTATATCTATATATAGGTCGAGTGACTTTTTAACGAGACCGTCGAGTATAATGTCATGTATACTGTTAAAATTGTTATGATCGTTTTGTCGTGACATCGGATTACGATCGTGCTCTTAGGATCCGGCCGGGTGTATGAGATGGAGAGACACAGTTAGAAAGACAGTAACAGAGAGAGAGAGAGAGAGAGAGAGAGATAGGGGAATAGAGAACGTTTGATCGATAAAATTAACGTCATAATTGATCGCGTACAAATAACGAGATCTGACACATATCACAGCTACTGACAATATATACAATAACTATTACTATCGCTATACGATGTATGCCATGTTATAAATATAATATTACGCAAGTATAATATAATATGATTTGAGAAAATTAGTAACCACATTGCCAAGTAATACTAGATTTAGGTATAGGTACAACGATTTTTGGGACACGTGTTTCAGTATGTACCTATATAGTGTATTGCATACTATATGCCGAATTCGGTCAAACAATCAAATTAATAAAAATGTAATAATCGAGAAGACGTAGACACTGTATAGACACTTCAAAGTTCGAGTAAATACACGCAATGAAATAAATGTCTGCAATATTATAGATAATATCATATTGTTATAAAGGGATGATACGACGACAATAACGGCGACGGAGTTATATGTTTAAGTAGGTGCGATGCGTTGCAGGATTCGCGTTGATGCTCGTTATAGTTTATATATTATATATGTGTACTTGTGTGTGTGTGTTTGCACACAGAGTCTGATTATAGTGATAATTACCGTTATTCCTGTTTGCGACGAGAGTGTTGACGCGCGCATTACAAATGGATTTAATTAGAAGTTATTATGGTTAAGCGAAAAATCTTGTACACATTGAAATGATTCGCCGAGACGTGTTATATACTTATATTATATATTATGCACGGTATATTATAATATACATGTATACCTATTCACACGCGGATGTGATGAATATTTATGCGTGCCTCGTAATTCCTTTAAATGTGGCTCGATTGCGTGGGCTATCGTATTGTTATAACGTATGTATAACCCATTGTATCAATAATATATATACGTATATGACATTCAGTGTCACAGTGTCGTCGGACTTGGGATATTTATAATTATCTAAAATCGTATCGATCTCCAGAGAAATGTGACGATCGTGACGTACGTCATGTGAAACAAAAAAATTTATAACAGAATCCGATAATGTAATTATTATTTATGCACGAGACGAGTGTGAGATACGTGGGGTGCGAAAGGTACAGCGCTGTGCGATATAATAATGCGTATACAATAATAATTATACACGAGAAAGAAAAACGATGAGGTGCGATGTAATCGAGACGGCAACATAGGTATAGAATATTTCGACGGATTCTATTGTTTACGACGACGGGTCTTTCGCATGTAACAAATCGATATTAGTCGTATGAATAATACGGCGCGAATTAGAATATTATAATAAGTATATTATTGTTTGCATAAATTACAATATACTATATAATAATATGTACGCTCTATATACACACGATATTTACGGAACCGAAATCGATGGTAATTATTTTTTATTGAAATCTCATCACGACGACAAGATAGGGTAGATTGGAATAATAATTATGGTACCTATACCTACTTATAATAATATAACCGTCGAAGCGGCAGCGCTTTAATTTGGCGGGGGCTCTGCGTATATATTAGTCCGCGGCGGCCGAGTGGAAGTACATATACCTATAGCATAATATTATAACAATCGTGTGAATGCATCGCACAGACAAAAAACGAACACCAGAAACGAAATAATGATAATAATAATAATACGAGGAGACAATATACACGAGACGCCACGCCACACGCGATAGCCGAACCGGATGTCGGGATGCTATAGGCGCGCGCGCCAGCTCGCGAGCTCCAAAGACCGGTAGCTGTGCAGCAATATATATATACAACAATATAATATAATATACGTCCGACTTAATTCGTGTGCGGTTTGGCCCTGTAATCATCGTGGAGCGACCGAGGATATAGTCGCGGCGGTTCGATTGTCTTTGACGAACGGTTTTTATTTTTTTCCCATTTCACATCGACATCCCACCACCGCCACCACCACTCGGCCACCCCCCCAGAGGACAGATGCGATGTGTGCGCACACGCGTATATACATATAATAATAATATTGTGTACACGAAACGTACAGTGCGCAGTATATATGTACTGCAGTGACGCGTCGTGAATGGAGTAAAAAATGAAAATATAAAAAAACCGACCGTCGCAAGAAACAACCGGGCAGCGGCGGCGGCGGCGGCGCCAATGTAATGATCGACTTCACACATGACTGGCCATTACTACTAATAACCACCGCCGAGATGCCGACTTGAGGCATATACCAACGAATAAGCGTCTATACAACGTATGTGCGTGTGCCAGTCGGTGTGTGTGTGGATTAGTGTGCACAGGACACGATTTATGAGCCGACTCCGTGGTCCGGGTCGTCTTCGTCGGAGATGTACCGATCCAAAAGGTATTTTCTTACGCACCAGGGCCAGGAAATGAACGGTCGTACATCATAATAATAATATAATATCGAGACGGCCATGCCTACAACAGCGGTCTTCCTCGCTTTTTGCATATTACATTATATACGTAGATGATAATATGATATTGTGACGTTACAGGTCGGCACAATGACGACTCTAGAGACGGTTGTTGTGTATAGTATAAAGCTGCTGCAAAGGCCTCGTGGGGCCATCGCCGGTACTATAGTGGTAGCTTACGTACTATATGGGCTGTATGACATATATTACAAACGCTTAAGATTTTGGATCTTTTGTACGAAACGATCGATCGTCGTTTACTTACATCGTTTGGCGTTAGGTGTCTTTCACCGGATACTATTGTATAATATTTTTAACACGCATGCTCACTATACTATATCATACTGCGTCGTATATACGCTGTATATATAGGCAATAATAGCATATAGTACTATATTATGCTTCGGGGAGGGCAGATGAAGATATTAAGAATAATATTTTACTGGTCACGTCGCGTTGTATAGTCGCACGTGTTTAACATCGAACTCGGCGATTGTTTTTTAGACAATGTGCGCGTGTTTTATTTTTAAAGAAACCCGGTTTCGAGAACTTGCACTGACCGATAAGATAAGAACGACGACCAAGTATATAGGTACTTTGCGTGTGTCTATTTCAAAAAAAAAAAAGATAAATGTGACATTTAAAATACAACAGACATTAGCAGATGCAGATGTGTTCTTCACTGCAGTTTTTGGAAAATGTGAGATAAAAGTGTCATTATATGAAAACATATTACTACGGCTGAATCGGGTTGATACTTGTTAGCAAAATCAACAAATTGCGATTAGGAAACTGAAACGTGGTTAGTGTATTGAAATAATATACGGTTGCATTAAATATTATTTTATATTTGTCTTAGAAAATAAGAAATATTAAAAAGAGCGTTCTGGTAATTGCGTATTAATAAAAAACAATGCAGGTATACCTAATTAAATTCAGCTGCATGAATTATATTAATATTTATTTAAGTAACTCATTAAAGTTACAGAATATTTACATAATTACGCCTATATAAGAAAGTAGCAATTTACTTTTAAAGTATGTTATGGTAATTTTTTGCCAATAGGCAATAACATAAACACAGCGTACGCAATTTACTGCATTAAATGTAGTTTAACTTATTAAAATGTATAACTATAATATTATTATGGTTGTATAAATCATTGTCACCTGCTGCTGTATACTTGTTATGAAGATAATTTTGTCTTTCGTCATCATAATATAACACCGCCCAGTTCAATAATTGCGAATGTGCAGTACAAAATAAGACTTACTTTTTAAATGCACTCCTATATCAGCTGTTAATTGGGTTTCTGTAAATTATATTTGGTAGATATCTAAATAAATATCTAAGACCTACATTCATATACGTCATAATATTAATAATTATTAATGATAGTCGGACAAAATAAGTCGGTAAATTTGTTCAAGATCGTTGTTAATATTTTTTTATTTTACCTAATCTTATGTTCAAGTAAGTCTTATAATACAAAACGACCATGTCGTAATAGTCGAATGAATATTAAATACAGACAATCGATTTTATTTGGGCTATATTATATTATAAACAATAATTATTAATGTAGTTACAACACAATAAAATAAAATTAAGCTTAAACTTACTTAATATATTAACTTATACGAAATTATAGCAACAAACAAATAACAATTGAATTAATTGTATGTAATATTATATAGCTCGAAGGTAGTCGTATAAAATCTGTGAAATTTGGGATTAAAAATATTTTATGAGTGTGTTTTTGAAAGGATTATTTATTTGCGTTTTTCATAATATCTTACTACAGTGGTACTGTTTTTTGAATTCCATGGGGGGGACTTTTGAAAACGAGAACTAAGCTATATTTGGTAATTACATATTTTTATTTTTAGTAGGTATAGTTAAATCATAATAATTATACACAAATGAAAATATCTGTTCTAAAGTTTTATCATTTGCGGAATAAAAACAATGTACAAAAGTTATTGTTGTGCAAGTGCTAAGCACTTTAAAGTACTTAACTGTAATTTACTTTTCACACAATCTGCAGTTCATTCGACTGGCAAAGATTGTGATTGAAATCAATTACTATGCAAAGGAAAAAATCAAAAGGAACAATTTTCTCTGACGAAATCATTATAATAATGATCAATAACTGTAATGTTGTTCGACAATGCATAATTATTCATTTTACGAAACACATTTTAAATGAAAAACGCTAATTTTTATTTGAACAAATAGTTTAAATTCAGATGTTACACGAATTAATTATTATTATAATATTAGTTATAAGAAAAATCTATAAGGTTTATTCAGTATAAATAACTTAAACCATTTGAAAATTATGAATAATCTTAGTAATATGTAGTGGGTATACACTATACATCAAAGCACTTTGATTCTATGCTTGTTTTATCAGCATGTATTATAATACTTGCATATTATTCATATAAAATGAAAATACATTTATATTTGATTTTGTGTTTAATGCACATAGTGTATATACTATATAGGCATATATCTATATGGTATAATAGTACATTAGTACCACATCAGAGAAAAATTAATAATATAGGTCATAGGCGCCTGCAGCAGGTCTCAGCACTGAATCAATGTCAGTACAAAATAAGATCATTATTATTTTCTAATTATAGCAAAGTAAAATTCCAATATTTATTAAGATAAATGTTCAGATGGTCCGTTAATTAATTGGTTTCCTTAATAGTTGTAATAATTCTTTGTTTTTAAAATATTCGTTAACAATTTATTCGCGTCTATATATTTAACTCGGTAAGCACAGCGATGCATAATAATATAATATATTATATTGCCGTTTATTTCGAGTTCTATCGATTTATTTTAATTATTAGTATACGTATTATGACGTATTAAAATTATTTTAACAATATTCAATATTTGGCCAAATTTTGGGTTCAATGCAGAATATATTTTTGTCTAAACAATTTTTAGAAATTCGAGATTTGAATTCTGAAATCCTGACAGTTTAATACAGTTTTATTATTATGGTTTTTGACCATAAGCAAAAAATGTCAGACGGTTCTCTTTGTTGGTGTATGTGACTGACTTGAAGTCAGCTGATGATCAGCCTGAAAAATGTTTGACCCTTTCGGAAATCTTTAGGCAAATGCATTATAGGGTTGCCCCGACCACGCAGGAATGCAGCAACCGTGTAGCCATTAAAATTCTACCGTTCCGAAATGCGTTTCGCCCTTCAAACTTTGACGATATAATAAGATGAAAATCGTTCATTCAATCTTGTTTCAAAAATTTAGTTCGATTTAGGAGAAAATGTCAAATCAATAAAGATTATAAGGTAGATCTATGTAAGTTATATGGCGTTTTAATAACTGATTATTTGTAAAATATTGAGAAACGTTATATTATTAGTTACTGCGATATGGCCTATATAATAATTTATATTGTAAATTTTTTTTATAGCTATTGACATTTGTATTACTTATTGTTGTTACATATTATTATTGTACCATTAAGATGTTCAAAAATCTAGTTCAAAAACCATTTAAACAGAATAAAAACCGATACCTAAGTTTATTTTTCACCTAATAGTTATTTTCTCATCATATTATCGTTATTATTATTGTCGTGTATACGTTATATTATAATACTAAGTGTATATATGTATATAACATTATATGATAAAAGCAATATTGGCTTGCGTTTGACTCGGCTGACGTATATATAATATATATCGTATCTTGGTCGCGTGCGATTCGTTGTGTACGATATATCTATACATATATCGTGTATATTCCTCGGTGTGTATAATGTATAACGACGTTTCGGGTTTTGCCTCGAGGCCTGGAGCAGCAGTAGAACTATCACCGGAAACTACCCCATCGGAAACCAATCTACGGCCGTAGCACTTAGCCGTGAGAACTCGGGCGCCACCGCCGTTATCGAGATAATGGACACGCATAATATATATTAGGTGTATTATACAATATACATATAGGAAGAGACGAATAAAAAACAATCGGAAATATTAATTCACGATCCCTATCCCGATATATTTATTGTAACAGCGCGGCGCGCTGCAACGATGATAAACGGTCGGCGCTCCTTTTGTTTCATATGCAAATCGAATGTGCGAGCGGAGCCAATCGAAGGGATACGGAAAGACAAAAAGGAATTATTATTATTATTATTATTGTTGTTGTTGTTGTTATTCGCTGGCAATCTATGTAAATCGCGTATCTGCAGACGGCCGTTGATAACAATAAATAATAATAATATTGTCTAGGGACGCGGTATATACGCTATTAACCGAAAACCGAAATAATATAATATTATAGAAGTACTCTAATATAATATTAGTATGTAGTTTTCAGTTCTTATATTATATTATTATTATTGCGATCGTTTATGGAGGATATTATAGGTAGGTTATATGACGTATAGTGAATACCGAAACTACGATGACAAAGAGAAATAAATATACCATCGGCAACATCACATACGTGATTCGTGCGACGTTGAAAAAAAACCGAAATGAAATAAAAACCAAAAACACTAAAGAGTCACCATAAATATATTATATACGCGTATTATACGAGGTGTAAACTATCGCGTACCTATATTATGGGTACATAATATTACACATGCCTCCCCCTTGGTCGGGGATAATATATATTTTATATAACACCGCGGCGGTGGTGGAGAAGTTAAAGACGATTATTATTGTAAATCCATACACCCCCGAGGAATATAACTTTTTATGTCTGCGCACCGTAAATACGTGCGATTTGCATATTATACACGGGATTTTCTGCGCTGGGTGTACGACTCGCAGTATAGGTAGGTATAGCGAGGTACCTACACCACACTGCACTGCCCTGTCAACGTGACTATAATAGAATATTATGTATATTCTATACAATAGTAATAATACGCGTATTTTTCGTATTTTATACTTTTATAGGACGCCGCGGCGACGACCTGCAGCGGGGGAGGGGGAGTGCGAAGGCTATAATAATAATATTATTATATAATATAGTATACCTATCGGAATCATAAACGGGAACGTGGGCTACGTGAGGATATCCACCGGCAATAATATATATTATACCAGTGTAGAACTACGCGCGGCCGTGTGGCGTTTTATCCGAACGACTTTTTTTCCAGTCTTTTTACGACTTTTTACGACCGAACGCCACTTTAAAAGCAGCTGATTTTCAAGGTCGCTTTTCTCTCTTCCACACTATCTCCCTCTCCCCCTCCTCTCCTCACTCTCACTCTCTCTATCTATCTATTGCCCGCTCCATCACTCTGTCTTTGTATGTCTCTCTATATCTGTCTCATTCCCCCTACCCACCAAATATTATATTATACACATAACAGATGCACACATATAACCCCACGGGCTGTTTATATGCCTACTGTGGCGTATTATTATTATTATTTTTTATTATAGTGTGACTATTAGGTATATATATTATATCATATTAATATGTGTGCCAAACCTTGTATAATATAATGTCGTATAAAAGTAACGCGGCAGTAACTGCTGACTAAACGTAGGCATATATACGCGTGATAAAGAAGAAATATAATATTATGATTCTTGCACCGGAGACGAAATAATTTCGATAAATGACGTCCATTGCACAGCTATTACCTCCGCTTCTTTGAAACGTGCCGACGAAGCCTCCAGAGGACGAAAGACGACCGCTCGCTGGATCAACAACCCATTCCACGATGTACCTACATTTAAACATATTATAATAAATTTCGGACGACGACGACGATGAGAAGCGGTTCTTTAATTAGAACCGTAATTATATATACACATAATATATTATCAGCCTAGGAAGAATAAAACGCATTATGTATTATTATATTATCAATCTTCGCTGTGTGATATGAAAAATGTTTTTTTTATTACATAGGTACACACACCATGGTCCATATTAAGTTTTGTTGTGTGTTAAGTATGTCTAAACGCTGTAATAATGTCCATCATTAGTATATAGTTTCCTATTAAAAATATAATATTATGTCTCTATTATATTATTATTCATCAGCATTTTTTTTTTCGTAACCGTTTTCATTCCACAGGTAGAAAGTGTTAGAGTTATTTGTAACGCGTTAACGGGAAAAAAATTGATTAAAATATTATATATATTTTTTTTTAAATTACTTTTGCTAAAAATGTAGGCAGCAATAAATACTAATTACAGCACCTTGTTACATTCTTTGATATGTACGAGTAGATTTTTATTATAAAATAATTTATAATAATGCACAGGTGTTTTTCTTTTAATAAATATTTTATTGCTAATATTAATATAACGGCGACTAGTCAGCTCATACTTTAATCAAAAACTTAATTAAAAATAAAACGGTATCATCGCTATGTACCTATCATTATACATGCTTCTTCATAATCGTGTACATCGCGGAAATAATATGTAAACAGAATGAATCTAAAACGTGAAATGTATTATGGTTTCAAATAATAATATTAATAATAATACATTATATTATAATATATTGAATGTAGGTATTGGTAAGTGAATCAGCCTTCATCAAAATGTTTTCTAATAGGTAACATACATACAACTATAATTTAACTTCTTCAAGTACTGAAGAAGACTATAATAATATGTAATGTATCATCCATAACACATTAAAATGTTCACAATGTGTTAAAACGATATTACATATTTTAGACCCTCAAAACCTATCACGGGAAGATAACGCCATAAATTATCCGAGATAAGGAGCGCGTTCAATTTAGTACCTATATATACCTACTTTGAATAAAATTACTATGTATGGGTACGTATACTTGTGCATAATAACTATTTTTTTTTCAAACATAAATGAGCTTTATTTTTTACAAATTGTGTAAATTAATAATAATATACAGAATACAATATGAAAATGTTTCTAAATTATGTAGAATCAATAATAAATTACAATATCGTATATTTATAAATTTTTTTTTCATATACACATATCAGTAGTGCGCCCCACTTAGAGGATTGTGGAAGGGTCCAGGAGTTCAAAATAAAATTACGCAAAAAAAAAGGTAGGTACGTAATAAAAGTTTAAAATCTAAAAATAAACGAACATATACGTCATGATAATCTATATTTTTAAGCTAAAATTAGTTTACAATGATTTCGATTAAACAAATACAGTAACATTGTTATATAATTATTTTTCAGGAATCTCAAAAGGCCATTGCAGATTGCTTTTGTTGAAAAATTAATTGGAAAGTTTGTACGTTGATAATTTCGCGTTCTGATCCGTTTCGTAAAATGGATAGAAATTTCATACACTTCATGAAGCATAACTACATTTTTCATTTTAAATCACGTAACTATACTATACAATCTGAATTTTTTTATCTACTTCAGAATGGATGTACGAATTACGGACGCGTGGAGACACAGTCGGTATATTGTTTTCGATTTTTCACTTCTTCTGTATGTCATTATATTATAAATTTCATTAACATTTAAATATTATGTATACGTGAACGGGCAGATCGGTTTCTACATATAATACGTATACGTGTTGTACACAAACAAATTGTTCTTTTGTCACACAAGGTACCTAATATTATTATGTATATGATATAGTTCGCGAACATTCGAAATAAGCGATTACCTAGGGGTTTCAAGTTTATTCTCTAAACGGATACGGCGGCCCAACGACCGCGGTAACAAAGATTAATATTTGCGATCAAATGCAAAAGCAACAAATCGTAGTCTCAACATCCATACCGCGTCCGGTCGCCTCCGTACGAAATTTTGACGGGTTCCCCGGAGGGAAATGAACAGATTTTTCTTTTCCGTTTGGCCCCCGGTTGAGCTGTTAAAAATCGATCTCCCTTCCAAAAGTGCGCTGTGCGATATCAACATTACTTTTTCTTTTATTCGAAATATATATATATATTATTTATACATGTGTATTTGATTAAAATAGCCCGCGGCAGTGTTTTACGCAGATGTTCTTTGAGAGCCATTTTGCAATGATTATATTGATACAACGTGGAAGAGGGAGCGACTCTGTACAAAGCTGTCGACTTTGAAACGCGCTAAAGTGTTGAAGGATCATGTTTGTTGTCAAAAGTATATTACTGCGCCTACTGCAGGCTTATTATTTTGATTGCACAAGACGGCAAAATCAAATAATAAAAATAAGTATAATTTTAAACCAGAATCATTATTTTTCGATTTAAAAATCACCTCTATATTTTTAAAGACAAAGAGGTAGGTACGTAGGTATTCACATCAAATATATATAAATATAAAAAAAAACAACACAAAACTGTGGGTGATATTGTATATAAATTTACTTTTCACAATGGTATCATAATATCATTGTGGAGGTTGCGCGTCAAATCAAAAAGATTAAAGTAATCATTAAAATTAAGGTTCGCGGAGTACCGTTTACGGTAATATGGTATACCAAGTACTATAGTAATATGGTACGCGTATATTGATTTTTAAACTAAAATCTGCAGGTTCCTTATTGTCAGATATTTTGTTTTGTTTAGTGTAATATACATTTTTGAGTATTTTATCACACCTATATTTTTTTGTATTACCACCTATTATAGTACTATAGTAGGTATATAAAGTTGAAAATAATAAAATTAATTATTGCTCTTTAAAAGATATGAAATTAAACAATATATAGGTAATCAGATAAATTACCTAATTATATTTGTACGTACCTAACAATATATATTAGTTTAATGATTTAAAACTTAACTATTTACGGTTGTTACAATTGTAGGTATAATAATTATTTTTTATTATTATAATTTATAACTATTTAACAATTTTTTTCTCACATTTTCACAATTCCGTTGTTTATTAATAAATACCTAGGCAAAAGGAATAAAAATCAATACGAATTATTCTGTCTCTAAATAATAATTAGAGAAGTGCGACGATCGTCGCATTATCGGTCGAGATGAGCAATCGATGAGATTCCTTAAAAACAACGAAACCAACACAACATTTTATTAGTTATATCCTGTAGGGGTGCGTACAATTAGTGAAGAACAAACTCGTGCGTACAATAATATTATAACAAAATGTAGGTACCTACATAACAGAAAAAAAAAGGGCGGTTTGAAACACAGATTTCTTTCGGTATACCAGGCTGAGCCTTTCGTAAGGTCACACGAGTATTTCCGTCAGCAGCTTCTATACGCATACTGTTCACGGGGGTAAAATATAAATATAAATAATAATAATAATATAAAAAAATCCGAGCTAAAAAAGTAGTGAAGGAACGAAATAGCAGCATAAGACAGGTGCGAGAGGACCGTACCGAATGTTGAATTCTGGAAACGAAGACGACGATGGTGTTGCGGCGGCGGTGGGAGAGAGAGAGAGTGATAGTGAGCGAGGGAAATGTAGGGGAAAAAAATAAAGAAATACATATTTATGTCGTTTGGCACCTTTTGTGCGGTTTAACAATAAATTCTGATTAAACTCTCGGTCGCCTTAACCAATCGCCTTTTACGGGTCATTAGAGTACGAGGGGGCGGCGGCGGCGGCGGCCGATCGGTTGGGAAACGTATTTTTTCTCCTTGTGTTATTATTATTTTTTTATTTTTTTGTGATACAATGATTTACTGCCCTGTTATTTAAAACATATATATACGTACACATGATACGCATGTACAATATAATAATATATATGTATGCTTACAAGAAATATCCATAGCCACTTGGTTAATAATAATAATAATAATACGGACGCATGTGAACAGAACGGATTCCGAATTATTATGAGTTTTATCAATTTATTCGTGTATATATACGAGATAATTTATTGCTTTTTGTGTTTACGTTTGGACCGAACAATATCGGGGGTGCCCGAGAGTAAAAAAAAAAAGAAGAAACTATCAACAGTATTTAATATTTCTTAAGTTATTCCCGTTTTCGACTTCTGAATATTGTGTAATTTATTATAATTTATATTTATATATTATTGTGTCTCCCGCCAAAATGCGCAGTATAGGCACTCCCGAGTGCACTAAAATATCATTGTGACCTATAGCTGCATACTATACGTATCTTAGTATCTATGTAATTTAATAATAGGCTTTCATTGGCTTTCGAAATATCGATTTGAAAACCGATTAAGAGTGCACCGCACTTTGGCCACACCGTTTCAGCCTCCATTCGAAATCGCGATAAAGTCCTCAGTTATAATATACAGTGAAACCTCCATAACTCGAACGTCTATAAGTCGAATTTTCGATAACTCGATTTTTTTTCGCTCCCAACCGATTCGAGTTATCGAAGTTTCACTTGTGCAACATCACAATATACGGCGACGTGAGTATTATCAAACGCTATACATATAATATATCTGTATAATGTAATATTATAATATAATATCTATGGTGTTACTTATCTCTTGCATAAGCCCTGCGATCCGCTTGAAGCATGCTATAATGCATTCGATCAAGCGTGCGTAAAAATGTTCGATTCATTATCGTTATAACGTGACATGTGCATTCGACGAGAGACCTTTCATCTCGCAGTGTGGGGTGTGATGTCGTGGGGGTCGCCCATAAACAAAGACGATGGGAAATTTTAATACTATTATAATATATTAAATATGCGTCGTGTACGTGCGAGTCATACTGTTACGATATTATATATTATCATTATTATTATAGTTTATCGAACTATACGCTCCATAGCATAATAATAATATTGTATAAGGCCCGAGAATTTTGACTAGTGATTTTTTTTCGTCGTTCGAGCCTCCGCCGCATTGCTGACGAAAACTCTGCAGACAAAATAACTATCGAGTCATATTATACTTATGTGTGTATATAGAGAACAAACGAAAAAAAGCACATAAAAAAGGTATCCATTGCCAATTTGGAATCCTGCAATAACGCGCGCTGTTCCCCTCCGATCACCGATCTCCGATCTCGTCCTCGCCACCATAGTATATAGTGGTATAAACCTATTATATACCTATCCCTCGGCGGCGACCGGTGTTCGGGTGAGCACGCATTCTTCTTTCGGCGTCGACAAAAAGACCTGTCGATGATTGTCAACACTATAAGTACACTACGGTCCAAACATATTCAGCATATTTGCCACCTGCCTCGTATATAACTATATATTTTTTTTCCTCCTCTCGTTTTCTTTCTTCTTGCGTTCACACGGACGTCTCTTAATGGCCAATCAGACATATATTTCTTTTATGGATTTATTTATAAAAGTGTATTTTTACGATTGTTTATCAATGCGATTTTTATGGTGGCCATATAACAGGAAGCCGGCGGACCCCTTTGATCCCGGTCAGATCAAACACGATAATTTGTGCCGTGGGCTCACTCGGAGGCGGCAATGGAAATATGTATACACTTTTACATGGTACTTCGCCGCCGCCGCCGCTGCGATGTTGTACCAGAGACTATTATCAAAGTATTGGAAATATTCATCAACACGTTATTATTGTCGTTGGCGCCAGAACGGTTTGGCACAAAGTGATTGGATTCATTTTTATTTGGGGTCATTTTACGAACGCACCTTATCTTATTCACGAATGGTGTTTTTACAAACAACGCCTTGTGTTGATTTTTATATTCTTAAAAATATCTATTTTAACTTTTAGGTGCATAGGCGACACAATCGAGTCGTTTGTTCGAAACTAAATCGAAATCAATAACGCCAACTGCAATTATACACTAATATGATATTCTGATTTTTGATGCCTAAAGTGAAAAGAAAAAAACCGTTAAATGGAAAAATATAATATTACTCAAGTATATCTAATATAACTAACTAACTAAAAGTATACTTTAAAGAAGTGTTTAGGTAAAATACAAAACAAAAAAAAGTTAAAAGCTAAATGGTCGTTATTGATGTGATTTAAAAACAAAAACCAATATGTTTATTACAGTCGATCGATATTATAGTATTACTCTCTTGATTTATAGATGTAAAAAAACGTGACATAGGTACAGTATTTTATGGTAAATGATATTATAAGATTTCGCCGCCGTTATTACATTTAAAGAGAAACTAAACGGTTCGATTCGTATACGGAGATCCTGAAAAAAATCCCGATAACACGTCACACTAAATTTCATCACATCATAGTGCCGCGAATATATGGTACGCAATTATTGAAATCGATTCGACAGCATAATTTATTGTACACATAATATTATTACCGCAAGTCGTCATTTCACGATGATATGAAGGTTTTGTGATGGCGATATTCCACGGTCGTCGGCACAATGATCGTCGTTAAAATAATTAGCATATGAAATGCGCACGTCAGACTCGTACTATTTTAATTATTGTTATTTTATTTAAATTCGTGACATCCAATATCGTTCGTTTTCGTTATATAGCAGCGCTTCGTCGTTTTCCGAATCCTCTCATCCGCCGCCGCCGCCGCCGACACCTACTCGGCCACTTTTCTTCACCGTATAATAATAATAATAATAATGATAATATTATGTGTATGTACAGTATATAATATCGTATAATATATAATATGAGAACGGGTTGAAAAGAAAAAAAAAAGTCAGTAGGTTTATCTTTATTGGTCGCTAATGGTCGAACGTTATAAATAACATAATAAAATCGAATGATAAAGGAACCGAAAAATGTTGCATTTTATTGCCGCGAACGGACGTTCTTCTTAACATAATGGTCGGGTTACAATATTATGTTAATTGCGTTCGGTCGATTTGTGTGTGCGTGTGCCCGCGGTATACAATAATAATATATAAAAAACATTTAGCCGACGGAATATATTACGTTATTGCTTTAGAGCCCGGGAGCCGCTCCGGTATATAATAGGTGATGAACGATCGAATTCCGGGGCCACAAATCTACGATTTCCATCTCATATACATATATGTGTGTGTGTGTGTGTGTGTATGACGTGCGTGGTCCTATATAACTACTACACTGCCACGTGCATTATGTTCCCCATTCATGTCGGACCCGTATATACCTATGTACAATCGTTATTTTTTCCCTATTTTGATTTTTATTTTTTGGCCGTCGTCGTCGTACGCTCTCACGACATTAATCGTTCCTCAAATATTATTAATGGTGTTAAAACGTAAAACCAGTATCTCGAAGAAGTCGGTACGCGGTGAATATACGACGACACGAAACCCACAGTAGTAGTTATACTATTGTATATCGGTGTATATAGGTAGGTTACCGGCCTACCAGATATTTAAGTATTCGTAAATATATAAAATATGAAAATCGTAATAATAGTATCGCGACATAAATCAATATAGCGAAGACATAAGTAGCGATAAGTCCGACGAATCGTTTTTTATCAAATTATAATATGCATCTAATATCGTGGTTATTTCTATCGAAACAAAAAATTACAAACAATATATTTTATAGGTAATATATTATTATATTTATAGAGGTTACGTTGTTCATACCTTGAAATACATGCTTTATATTATTATTACCTGGGTTGCTAAAATAGTTTATTCAGTGCTTAGATCAACGTGATCGAGATATTATAATTATAAAAATTTTAATATAGGTATTATATGGCACGATTCAGTTTCTTGAGTTATAAACTCAATATATGCATACATATAGTATCGAGTACATATGTATATATTATATATATATATTATTACACGCAATATCATTATACTATATAAGTAATTAGGATAATTTTAGTTTGTATACTGATGAATGTATTATTGCTGATGCCGTATTAAATACAAAACGATTCATCAAACATGTTCACTGTTTTGTGGTCGAGTAGTTAGTAAATATAATATAAGCTCCTTTACTACCGCGGACTGGCGCGCTGCATGATAATAATATAACGACTATTCATATCGAAGTGATCGCAACTGTGAATTATAAAATAATTACTAGCGACGTAAGAGTCAAGTATACTATAATTAGTATGTCAAATAAGGATGGTCAAACTTTTTTTTTTTAAATTTGGTTTTAACAAAAAAATAATTAATGCCAATGGTCATTGATAAAATATGTTCTCAAACATTGAAAAAAAAGAATTACAAAGGTATTGCTGCAGGTGTCAAATAATCACTCAGTATTCGAGTAAAAAGCATGTGTATCACATAGGTTTAGTATATATATATATATGTATGTTCATATAGCATTACATACGCTCTCACCAAGCTTTTAATCGCACATAACTTTTGGATTTTCCACACGATTCGTGATTTCGTCAATAGAGGTAAGTAAGTACCTTACCTACAAAATAAAAGATAACAAATTATGTTAAAACGAATAATTACAGAAATAGAACTGATATGATGATTGTATAATATCATAATAATTTTATATCGGTAGGTATATACGCCACGAAAACGATTTCCTACTCGATACGTAATTTTACACACTTTCGTGGTCAGAGGTGTGAGAGTACACACAGTCACACAGGCGTGCGATATTATAATATTATTAAATTTGACCGGGACGGATCGTATTATTTTCGAATTATCAATTTTTTATACCTTATGTCGCACGACGGCCGATTACACGCCCACGCGGCGTGCCATCTGTAATCAACACGCGGATTACAATGGGATATTATTTCTCGGCCTATCGGTGTCGCGCCGGGGCTGAAGCTCAATATATATATATGGAATTATCAGTGTGCGGGTGTGTGTGTGTGTTTGTCCGTGCCGAGTGTGTGTTGTTCGATGCGACACGGAGACCTATAATGGTATATATATATATATATAATACGGAAGAAAAAAAAGCGATAATAACAATAAGACAATAAAAAAAAAAAAAAACAAATGTACGACACGAACTGTTAACGGTGATTTTCGATTATGAAATTATCATACATTGTGCACGGGGCGAACGAACCCGGTGGTTCTCGAGAGGCGAAATTATTACACGAACGCACAATACACGCGTCACATAATATAAAGGACAGAAAGAATAATATAATATTATAATGTCCGACGGCGGCGGAGTGTGTTTTTGAATTTTCGGACGTCGTGGTCGTATAGGTATATAGGTACTCCACGCCGCCGCCGCCGCAGCCATTAGGTCGGGGGTGTGAGAGAAAAAAACAGTTTTTTTTCGTGATTTTCTTCTACTCCGGGCCCATCGTGCGCATTTGCTCCGACCGTGTCCTGCTGTACGATAATTATTGTGAGGTGGATTTCGAAATAACGGAAATCACCATCGCACCTACCTGTATTATATTATATGAAAATATGAAATCGTTTCAAAATTTCTAGAAAATTTTTCGCGCACGAATATAGTAGGTAGGTTTAATAATAGCGTACTCATTTGTTCATATTGCATTATTATTATGTGATCATTTGTGTTTCGTTACTTGTGCTTGTATGCGGAACCGAAAATGGCATCGTTTGCGTACCAAAAGACGCGGTAAAAAATTCCGCGATTCTTACAAAATCGCAATGAGGGGTGTCGGGCATATTATAGTATAGATGAGCTCATGAGAACATTTTTCTTGAATTTTATCAATATTATCCGAGCCCCCATATTTATAGGTATAATTTACACAATCTTCTTGTATCATACTCTTCTTGTATACGTTTCCGACTTTATAAAATAGAACAATATTTTTCTGTCATATTTATGGCTATAGTTTGTTTTCAAATTTAAAGAATACCTATGCATAATACTGCTATATATTAAGTTGAATGAATTTGGCGTGTACTATATAATGCACTTATGTATATATAATATATTGTATTGGTAAATATATATCTATACTATTGGAAACCCGACAATACTGTATACAACAATAGCGTGTGGATACGACTTATAGCGGACGATTCTATACGTATATGCTATAGTATTATACAATAGGCTATCGGCATTTATACTACAAAATATTATATAGGTCGGTATTTGTTATAATGTGTACCTACGTATTTTGCTGGTTAATAATAGCTGTGGTCGGAACACTTTCTATCGGAGGGCATTTCAACCCCGTCTTCGGAGGAGATATTATGACGTATACTGCAGAGTATATAGACCATATAGGTTAAACTATACTTGACTGTAATAATACTAATAAGAAGAACATTGTACATATATTATATGTATATATTCAAATAATATAAATATATAATACACATACGTACGCGTATACACAATATATGCTTACGCCAGTCGATGACGATTGTAACGTGCTCGCGGATATATATTATATGGTCTCAGCCTCATCTCGGGACACCTCGCATCGCCGCCACCGCCGCCACCGATTTCCGGTCGATTAATCACCACCGGAAGTACATTATACATACATATATATATATATATTCTACGTATAGACTGGAGGCGGCGGGGGCCGAGGGGGTCAAGTTAAGTGTGTGCCGCTCGCACTAACACTGCGATATATATACGCATACAGTGTACATATTGTATAAAGGAAACGCCGCGCGAGCGGGGGGGAAAGGGTTGCGAGAAGAAAGTGATGGATCCAGCGGCGGCGGCCCGTCGTTCGAACGATATAAATCAGGTATGCAGGACAGGAACAAAGGGGGTTCGATGCGCGTCGTATATATCCATTTATCAACCCGTTAAGTAATAGGGTCGAACGACTATACCGAGAGGGCAGGCCCTGGAGGGGGGGTGGAGTACGGGCGAGAGACGAAAGCCGCGATTATTCAACCAGATCATGATTCGTGATGCGCAAACACGAGACGTGTTCTTCGCCGGGATAACCCTATACATATGTATATACAAAATACGCTGGTACACGGCATGCACGTATATTATGTGCATGTTTCGTATATATATATGTCGATGGTACCTCTATATAGAACAGAGAGGCCGCGCAGACCGTTTAACGAATATTTTATTGAACAGCTGGTGTGAATTTTTTTTTTATTCATATTTATTTATCGTAATTTTTTTCGTGTGTCTTTATGCTTGTATTTCGATTGCGTAAAAATAGAAGCGACAAAAAATTTAGAGAACAGAGCAGCTCTTTCCCCGAGCCCACAAACTATACGTTTAACCGCCGAGCGTCTGTTCACATATACGTATCTACTCTTATATTATTATTATAATATGTCCCATGCAACGGCTTGTGTTCTAATATATTCATCCTAAAACTATTTTTTAACTAGAAAGTATTGTCGTACGCTTATGTAATCGGCACTAACTTCATGGTTTTTTCGTTTTATATAATCTGCATAAATGTACTTGGTGTCCGGAGCCTCGAAGTAATACTGCTACTGATGTAGGGGATGACAAAATATCTTAGTAAAATATTATTGGCTAAAGAAATATATGATTAAAGGTAAAATTAGTTTTTATAATCATATTTTCATCGGAAAAATATTAATGACGATTTTTAGTCCGGCTTCGAGCACAAAAAATACAATATGTTTTTATCGTTAATATAAGTATAATTTATTAGGTAACTATTTAAAAAAAAAATTCTTTTAATTATTAAAATCTAATTAATTTATATGATGTATTATTGATTGTTATAGGATAACAAATTAGAAATGAAATACTTTTACGAACCTATATCCGTTGCCTCATTCTGCCCCTTTCGATATTATATGTGCATGGGATAACTGATATGTACTTAGTATATAGTGTTTACTGTATTCTTACAATATTTTATAGACGGCACAAATAATTCTGTTATGCGCTCGGGCGCAAAAATTCTAAAATGCAACCCTGCAGCAGTCAAAATTCGAATACGTTATTGATATTATTATGATGAATTATCCGTGCTACTATGTGTGCCTACCTATATTATCATAATCGTAGTCTGCACAAGTCGTCGAACAATTCAAATGACCTCGTTTACGGTGAGAAAGATAAAAAGAACATTTCTCGGTCGATCAACAACCCCAACCGCGGGCCCAACGCAAATCGTACATACTATAAAGGCGGTTATATAGATCGTGTATACCCAGGTATATATCTATAACGTGTTATGTACCACGTACAATGTGCATGCGGTGTGCAAGCGTATTGATGATGGGAAAAACAAACAACAGATTTCGATAATGCACGTTCTCTGCGTGATCTCGCGTCGTATTACTTTCGGATTCATAATAATCGCTGTCAGCTAAACATATTTTATTTATACGAATAATATACAATATATTATATTTATATCGTATATTATGTATAATGTGTGGCGCCCTGATCCGTCCCCCATTTCGCGTACAATATGTATGCTCCGGACGTGTCGGAATAAAGCAGATTTATAAACGTCAAATGTATTTTTACATACAGACGCTGCTCTCGTAAATTAGTTGGTACCTATATATTTTAAACGAAAAAAAATGGCATACGGAACGCGGCGAGTGTGACGTTTAATGATAACAACTGAAGCAATTTGTTTGGTTCTTGACGCGAAATTGAAATAAATGAAACACCTACGACCCGCTAAAAGTATTATCGTTTTATGCGCGGTATAAATCATGTTGTCCGTCTAATAATAGCGAGCAGGAGACGATTATTACACGCGAGCGATCACATTATAATATTATAATGTTAGGTATATAATATTATATTAGTGTTTCTCTAAAAAAAAAAAAATTACGTATATTATCTGCAAATTGAACGGATCGCGAAAAACGGTGGCCCGTCGAGCGTAATTGAATTAGAAATTAAAATAAAAAAAATTATAATACTCGTTCAATTAGTACAATTTTAAATTTCGTCTTCACGCACGCGCACGTCTCCATTGTTATCCATCGTTTACTATGAGAGCCAAACAAAACGGTAAATCATTATTATATATATAAAAAAAAAAAAAACAAAACAACCCGTGCCAAAATTTTGTGTTCCAAATGAACGTCTTATTTTTAAAATCCTGTTAAAAATACATTATTATATTATGAAACAGCTCATTCGTGAATTAATAGTATAATATTATATAGACTCGACCGCGGTAGGCCCTGCAATTTTTCCGGGGAATGACAACCTGGGATTCTTTTTTTTCAATTTTCTGCTGTTGTTGTTGTTGTTGTTATAGGTATCTCGGTTGGCGCGGTTATACCATTACCTATAGACATATATCGGCCTTACCTATATACACGTAATTCCGCGGCGGCAGTGCAGCAGGTAGACAGTGCTGGTTAGTGCGGTTATGCAACGCCATAATAGGTATATGGTTAATACGCTTTGCGGCGTTCGGTCAAGTCGCGCGATTATTGGCTCGCACACATTTATCACACCGGTATTTAGCCCACGGAACGCGTCCAGGTTTTGATTTCGACCCGTTCGCCGGTCTGTTGCGTACCGCGGTGCGTATATGCGCGTGTAATAATAATAATAATAATAATAACGATACTAATGTGCTGCTGCGGCTGTTGTCTTGTCAAGGGTCGTTAGGGAAATTTGCATGCGATTCGCGGGCGCGTCACCGTCGCGGACCGTTTTATATATATGCGACACTCGTTTCGCGCGTGTGATTCATATCGATATTGACGTATTTCGAGGAGAAAAAAAGCCAAAAAAAAAAAAAACGAATAATAAATAATAAAGAGGAAACCGGGTTACGGCGCGCGTGACTTAACATCTGTCGCCGACGGCAAATTTCTGTTTCTGCGGCAGCTTCGGGCCGGCGGCCGCGTACAAAGGAAACCAGATTGTCGCTGTTTTTTCCTCCGCTTTTTCATATTTTACATATTATCATCAAACTCGGTGGAGACAGCGGCAGCGTCGGCGGGTCAAACCGATAGAAAAAAAACAACGATTAATCCCGTTTGGCGACTCTTGACGAGCGAGCAGCCGCCTCGTTGCACATAATCTATATAATAATATAACCAAACGGATATGATATAAACGTATTGGTAACTTATTCGTATATTATTCAATTATTATATATTTTGACCAATTCACTCGATCGCGGAAAAACTCGGGTCATTTTTTCATCAAAAAGAAAATACGTACACGCATCGACACATAATATTATGAAAAACGCGCGATCTTTTCCGCATACTTTCCCTAAATCGTATCGAATATTCTCGGTTATGCGCTCAGATATTTCTATTACAAGCCAAACACCGCTCACTCGCTGACCATTTCAAAAACTACAAAACGTATAAACTTGAAATTTGGAATAGAGGGTCCTACAATGAGATATCTAGATGTGCAATAAGAAAGGATTTTCCGATATTCTTGTTTTAAATAGGTCAAACAGGGATCCACTTGAGATTCACGGTGGGAAATGGAATATTTTTTTTGTATAGAAATGGTTACCATTGGTTGCAGATCATATAAGTAATATGATAAATGAGTACTGTTTTTTTATGTATATATATACCTAAATGGTTCGTGGTTGCCATTGGTTACTCGGGCAGATCAGGTATACAAGCATAATACGCATCAAATTGTTGCGATTATGGCCTCGAATAAAGAAACTATAATATCTTAAAACCAAATGTATGTGTGTAGCTTAGACACTCAATCCTCAACTGTGTTTCAGCGAAAACCATAGGAATTCATTTTTTGATGTCAAAAAAGTTTAGATAGTAAGTAGTTGAAACCGCGTTAAAAATATATATCAAGTACTAATCCAATCCGCGAATTGCGGTAGCTCTCATCAAGATCAAATTAATTCACAAAGCTAGAAACACTGACGCCGAACTGCAGAGGTACACTAAAACCGATATATACTCAAATCGAGATGCACCCGTATAAATCCTAGCTGTAGAGCGTATATATAGGACATGTCACAAAAAAAACTGCACACCGGCGAATTTCAGCTAGTCTATAAAATAAATAATATATAAATGTCTATATAGGTATAATACGAGACACCGGGAAAGGCGTCCGGCGCACTTCCGTCCAGCTTCTACCCCTGTAATCATAAAATATTTGATATATAGTAATATTATCATTATTAAGACGAGACCGCCGTGAGAACTGCAACCGAGTTTTTGGATTATCATTACGTTTTATTGCCGCCGTGACGGTCCGACTAGCACTATTACGATATAATATAATAATATAAAATTATGTGCGGAATCGTACGAATTTAATGTTTTGCTAAGTTAAGTCACCGAAAAAATCGACCAAAGTTCGACTTATACGTACTCGACACTCTATGATTTGATTTTTTAAACAAAATTCACTCTTCCGATTTTTATCAATAACTATATATTTACTAAGAGTCCATTCAAATTTTAATTTTTATAATTTTTATTCAGAGTTCTCATTTTTATAGATGAAATATTTTGGATTTTTTTCGATATTCAAAAACCGTTTGACATACAGAACTTTTTTCAAAGGGTATTTTCTATTTCTATTATTATTATTGTTAAGCAAATGATTTTTTTTTTTTGAAAATGTTGATGTACTGATACGAACGATTTTTGAACGAGTATAGTGGTCGAGTACTTATTATGTATAGGTACTTTGGTCTGTTGAATATAATATTATAATAAATATACACGCGGGTTTAGAACTTATATATTTATATCGGTAAAACATAATTTGAATAAAATAAACTCGACTCAATATAATATAAACCGATAAACATCTATTTTATTCGTTAGTACCTATAAGTGTATATTGTATAACCATAACTCATATTATAAGTTCTTAACCTATACCAGTTTGGCATTATATTATAAGAAAATATTCAATAGACTAATATTAACCTCAGTACTCAGTAGGTAGGTACTCGTTCAAATTTGAATATGAATACATCAACATGTTTGAAAATAAAAACATGAAAAAGCAGATAGCATCACCGCAGGATAGTTTTGAAATTGTAGGAAAAATATTTGAAAATGTGTTATAATAGCTGTACACTTAAAAATTCTAAAAGCTAAAATTTGAATAAATGTATAATTTCATCATAAAAACGCTGGGCAATGATGGTGAAAAAATTCGTTGTGTGGCAGGCTCATCGTCGGGCGTCGTCTGGAATATAATTATAGATAGAGCGGCGCGTTTGGTATCGCGAAATTTCAAACGAATTTCCGTCGTCCGATCAGTCGTTTTTATTATTACGTACCTACCTTTATTCGTGTCCGACATTATTTCCGATGGTGATTTTTATAAATATGACACTCTCCGCGCGCTGCAGAACAAATGGTTACCGGTTTGCCGACCAACAGGTTTATCGATTATGGACGACAGATTAATATTTAAGTAAACGGTTTGATTATATTATAATGCAGATACCTACGCCGGTGTATAATATTACTGGCAAAATTAGACGTCGGAGGTCGACGGGAATTAATTTTCGAAATTTCCGAAGAATTTCGACGACAACAAAATCGAACGGGTCCGGATTGTCAACATATATCTACTTAATATTCATTTTTTGTTCAAACGTCTTTCAATAATATTTAATTTCTGTGTCGATATTTACTATAAATTATAATATGATATTTTTGAATTTTTCATGTACATATAGCATGTTGGCATAAAAATAAGTCTTTTAATTTTTTTTTTTCATTATTTTTTATTCACAAACGCAATAAAAAATGTTGAATCATTTGAATCATCATTGTGACTATATTAGCATTTCAAAGAGAAGAATATTATTAAACCTCTTATTAAAATATATATATTTTACTCTTTGAAAGTTGTTGCGAAATTCCACTTTAAACATTTTACTTCGATGGACCCAAAATTAATGTAGGTTATCATAAAAGAAAGTATATACGTTCAATGGATAGGTTTTATGGCCGATTTGTCAAAATAATGTTTGAACTTATGAGAGAGTTTCTGGATTGTTTATGTGTAAGTACTAAGTATACCTTTTAAATTATTAAAATATACTACACAAGCCGTACTAAAATTGTGATGTATGTATTTTTCGATGAAAGCTGCATTAGGGTGATAACATTTTTATGGCCGCTCGAATGTCATAAATCGCGACTCTAAATGGTAAGAAAAAAAATATGTAATTAATACTCCGACAACCATAATGTGCAGCTAAAGATACGAAGATCGTTAACACTTAGGTATATACACACATATACCTACCGTTGCGCAGTAGTTATTTGAACAGATAAAAAATTATTTAAAAATACTTCGAATTAAAACTTTTTTTTTGAGTCGATAAAATGGCTGCAACTCGCCGGTGGTTTTCGTACCTATACCTACACAAGTTGAACACGATTTTCTAGTTTTCGCGAGACCTAATGTTGCAGGTATCTAATTGAAAAAATTCGCATTACTATACATAAACAGTAATATATATAGTATATAACACGTTATCGTATATCCTATATTGTATACAATATCATATTATATACACGAATTCCGTAGATACTTGTGTAGTGGCAATAATGTGCACTTATATATATGTACCTACGTCGTTATTACAACGATATAAGATCCTGGCCAAATAATATGTACCTATACCTATATATTACTTAGTATATGTATTTTGTATACGTGTGCGTTTGTATATAGTTTGTTCGGAGAACAGTGGAAATTATTCTGGACACCTTCCAATTAATTTATCTATACGACCAAGTTTTGACGCGCGCCGAAGTAATAAGAGACACGTAGGTACCTACTTTAAATTACGACGAACTTGGTGCAGGAAAATGTATTAATACCAACGTATATGGGTAGGCACATAGCAGGGGTGACACACACGACCGTTAACTACAATAATAATATTATTATCGTGCGGATTAACGCGTCCGCTATATTATGTATTATATAACTTGACTCGCGCGACTGACTTGAATATTTTTCCAAAAAAGATTTGAGAATTTACTACAACCTGCAGCACAGTATAGTTGTAGATTGCAATAATAATTGTTGAATTTTGAATCGCTACAAACGGCAGCTGCAGCTGATCTCGAAATCTATCTACGATGGCAGGGCATACGCGACCGAAAGTCACAAAGTTTCTTTTCGATACAAACACGCGCTGCGATAGCTTTTGCCATTGTTGTAACTGGTCGCACACACACTCACTCGTACGCACTCCTTCATCTTTCCGCACCTTCTCGCGATGCGGAAAATGACACGTACCGAACCGACCGACACGGTGGCGGCGGTGGTGTCCGGTTGGACGGGCGTGTGGTCGGTGTGCGGCGCCTAAGTGTTATGTTTACGAAACGTTTATGCCGCGGCGTGGTGGACTGGGTGAGAATAGAAGACGGTGGCGTGACGACGAGGAGTGTAAATGAGAAACGATAATGTGTGCGTGTAAATATCGACGGGGAAATTTCCGAGCACAGGGCCTCACGTACGCGACGAAAAGTTTGTCGATGAAGTTTGGCGAGAGAGAAAGAGCTGCACCGCCGCCACATAACGCGCTTTGATATATTATAAATTGGCGGCGAAACCCGTTGCTCGGGCCAACTCATAAATAATCCAAAGAGATACACAAATCAAAATTGTCCATCTCTCTCTCTCTCTCTCTCTCAGTCCCTCTATCACTGTCTAATTCTCTACCTCTATCTCTTTCTGGTGTTTCTCACTTCCACTGACTCATACGTATTACTCACAATCTACACTCCAACCCTTTCCACTGTGTTCTTGACGCAACGTGCATTGCACCCTTTACAATAACTGTCTTCGATTAACGCTATTTGATGCATCCGTTGTACTCAAGTCAGCTAGATTTTTGAAGAAAAAAAATCATAATTCTATATATTATTATTTTGAAAACACGGGACGAAGAGGAGCTAATACGTCTCAATAATTATTATCATTACTCATAGACAGTCACGAAGTCTATATGGACCAATCGGACCACACATAATAATATATACGCTTGATGGACGATGGTATATCATTGGTATTGCGTATTAAAATAATATACCGTGAATGGTATAAGACAGACAAAAATATTTGCTACAATAGTCACCCGACGATATTTCACAAGATCGATGAATTACATTTATATCATTCCCAAACCAATATCGCGATAAAGGAACGTTCAGATTTAAGTTTCTTCGCTATTATAGGAGCATCATATCAGCTGAAGCACGCGTCTTCATATTGACATGCAAGCTCGAGCTTTTACTGTGATTTGATTTTTTACTTCCCCCAGCTTACATCTAGACAATTCCGAAGAATTCGCGTTAAAAGTAATATTATTGTGATATATTATTTAAATGTACAAAATAATAATCCGGGAGCATTGCATAGATATATACATACTTGAATACAAACAATTATTTAAATCAACTCCAAGAAAACTAGCTTTAAAATAATTTGGTTTGAGGGAAATTGAGAAAGAAATAATACTAAACGTGCAACTTGTACTGTCGTAGTTTAAAAACATTAATCATTTTTCATTGAATAAAAAGAAAAGAAAAAAGGTTTCAGCGTGCTCAATATTAACACCTTTAAATTAATAAAATATATTAAATGAAATTATATTTTAGTGACGATTGGAATTAAATTGGAAAAATGATTTTCCTTTATTTTAAGTGTCTTACCGTATATATGAACCAAACCGAGTAATGTGAAAACTTTAATATATATTATTATTTATCTATATCGTACATATTATAACATGTGATATATTTATAATATACGGATAATATCCTTCAACACAAGTCGTCGACGGCTGTGCAGTCCGCGGAAAATTATTGGATGAAGACTTTACCATCCAATCGTCTACAGAAGAATACACATACACTTTGTGATATTATTTTAGGATACAACAGGTGAGGCAATAACATAATATAGAGTATCCTCTCGATACCAAACCTTCGGTCGTCATCATTACCACCAAACTGCTGATGGAGCAAACTGTGTTATAATAATATTATTATCGGTTTGCTCCGTCCGATAATTAATACAGTCGTGCCCGATAAACGATGTATACAATAATTGTCGTTGTCGTATAGTTAATAATAATATTATAATACTCATTACGGTTATATGAGTGAATGTTTCATACATAGCGTTCGTAGGTGTTGTATTATTTCAATGACAATAATCATACCACGCGTGTATATATTATATTTATGGAGAAAAAAAAACAGCCGAAGAATCGTGTAAAAATATAAATACAAACGCTTTTTCGTGATATAATTTACAGCGCGTCCAGACTTGTTTATGAAAATATTATATCCGCCGCCGTTCAAGTAAAATATCGTGTTTAATGCATTTGTTTTCGGAATGTTGTGGGAAGCACATTGCACCAGTGTCCCCGGGGTGTATACAGACTGTGCATTACCAGAATATCGTATTACGCACGTTATTCTTATTGGCCGTCCCTCGAATAATATGACTTTGTCTTCGTGTTATCTCCAAAACGTTTTGTCCCATATATATGTACGGCCCACAATATATATATATATTATAATATAAATTTAAATTTGTATTATTGTTTTTCTCTTCAAAACGGAGCGCACCGTGAATACCAATAACGTATAGTATTAATTATTATTGTTCTCGTATAATTTGTATTGTTTTATCGCTTGGTAATAGTATGCCCTGTTATGTAATTATTCAGAAATTGTACGGTTTGTACGATGTATTTGTACACGGTGCGATTATAAGACATATTATTTTCATTGATTTTATAGTGAAATTATTATTGTACGGTTATTATAGAATCAATAGTATATTATAGTACATTTTTTCCAAATATTATAATTATTGGTATTGTTCTATACATCTCGAAATCCTACATTTTTTTTTTTAATACCCTTTTATATGTCGGTGTATGGATTATGACATTACGTGATAGCCAGAGTATAAGAAATAATATAAAACGCACCACTATTCAGCAGCTATAAAAATCTCACAGCAGTAAAATTACAAGGGGTGGGTCGCCCTTGTTGAATATTTCAAGACGATTCTCATTTCCTATTTTATGGTGAAAACGTAAAACGTAAAAAGCTAACTCAAATTATTTCATTATTTAATGTTCGATAAATATATTTTATGTTTAAGTGGATAAAGGCGAACATGTAACATAACTTAATTGCCTTCGAAATCCTATGATGATAATCGAAAAATGAAATACGGACACGGCGTTGAACTCGTCTATATAATAGCCATACTCTGTGGCGAATTTAAGGAAAGAAGGGTGCCTTGGAGCTGAATCATACACCATTCCCACAGGTTAAATTTCTTTTTATCTCCGAAATTGTTTGTAATATGTACCACGCAGCACAAAAGTACACTATTTTCGTTATTCTTGTCCCTAAACTGCATCGTTTATTGGAGTAAAGTTCAACAAATACAACAATATTGAAAGCCCACCTGAGGACCAAAAGCTTTCATCCTTAACCCTTGACTAGTGTGTATGCGCAGCCTCTAGGTATCAATTGAGCATATCTTAAAATGGTTATATGGGACATGCCCCGTCTTACCAGACATCCCATCATATTTAATTTCTCATTTTTGTTCAGAGTGTCTTTTCGGGCCGACCATAGTCCGCCACTCTAGACATATCGTACCTGCGTAGTCCGCTTTCCGAAACAACATAAGCCTCTGCAGGAGATCGCGTTATAATTCTGTTGTCCACCGCCTCAATAGCCTTCGGCCGCGACTTTCTATAGTGCATTTTAAACGTCTTTTCCGCGTTTTGGAGAATTGAGACCCTTTTGGCCTAGTTGGTTGGAAGGTCCTCGAAGAGAGACCCGCATTGCAGAATGTCAGGGATATTGGGTCACGCGCATTGATTAACGCCAGTAAATGGCTTAGGTGTGCGTTAGCTCCTCCCAGCTCCAATACTGATGATAGAGCAGAGTGTGCTAAGCCGTGTTGGAGGTGCTAATATAACGTATGCAGTGAGGGCTGGTGGCTCTGAAAAGGGCTGATGGCCCTGGCGTAATAATAGCACCTAAGGAGCATTATTATCAAAATAGTATTCATCATAAAAAAAAATTGTAGATCCAACACTGGTCACACACGTTCGCGGTAATAAGAATTATATAAGTTACTGTTACAATATATTCTATATATAATATTGATATTGGATGGATAAATTAAAAATCTGTATAATACATATAAGTATAAGTACGACCTGTAAATTTCAAATTAATCGATGACCCACGTATGCAGTCTCATATAAGCAACGAATTCGAAAAAAGAACCGGTGTTTTTTTTCGATTCGTCGTTTGATTTCGGTAAATCGGCTTGCGTCTTAACCGGGTGAGCCCTCTCCAAATACTGCTCAGCGCACCCTATCAAAATTATGTATAATTTGTTTTTACTCGGACGCTCACTATATACGCTCATATAATTTTTTTCTTCTCTAGTTCTCGCGCGGATCAATGCCTTCGCCGGTTACATTTGTCACAGCGTCCGGTCGCCGCCGCCGTAGTGATAATAATACATACAGCTATTTATTTGCAGAGTGTCGTGCGTATAATATAGACTATATAGGTACCTATACATAATAATAATATATAGTAATGTACACGCGCGATATATCACCGGCGCGGACCTCGAGCACGACATCGACTGCGATAATAATAAAAATAATAAAAATAATATAATCACCGGTCGTACGTACCCATATAATATATAGGTATATATTGTTATAAAAACGTGAAAATGGCAAAAACGAAAAATACGAAATCGACATACACGCATATTATTATGCGTGCAGTACCTATAATATAATATATACACGGGGAAGACGGACGGGGCCACACACCGAACGATATTAATTCTCCACGTCTCGTGTACTACAACTACAGGCGTGCGATATAGCTGTGTGTTCGCACAAGTACCTATAGGTACGCGCATATACAAATGCGATACGACGACAGGTCGGCGGTCGTATATTATTATTTAGCGATATAGAGCCGCGTTTACAGCGGTTTACTATATATATTGTACCTATACGGTCGTGTCGTAGTTGTTCGCGCGATAAAATTCGAAAATAAAAGACACGAAAAACAGTGAAAACCGGGCGATCCACGTGCGAGAGGAGAGACATGGTTTTATTCGTCCTCGTTTCGCCCGGCACAATAAATCCTCGGGCGCCCGACTCGCACCACGCTCCGTCCGTCCTTCTGTCCTTCTGTCCGCGCACGTTTATAATATAATAATAATAATAATAATATTATTATATCATCGCGACCGAGTGTGTTATATGTCTCACCCGTTTCGTCTCTCGAACCACCACCGACTCTGCAGCACGTGTGTGTATTATTGTACGAGTGTTCAGCCGGTGTATGTGTATATTATGTTGTGTGAGTAAGAGCACTGACTGCAGTCCGTGTGTGCGAAATCGACGATTTACGGCGAGCAAAGCCGTTCTCGCTTTACACGGGTTTAAAACGTTCATTTACATATCACGGGGCCGACGCTGGCGATTTATTAGTCCCTTATCGATCGCACAACACCGTTTGTCGATTACGAACATATTATTATTATTATTATTATAGGTTACATCCGTTATTCCGGTTATTCGTATAATATAGGAACCTATATAATATAAATCGAGGCGGATTTCGTACCACGGTGCAGTTTCAGCTGGACGGTGCAGCTGCATATCATGATAGCCCGCGATATAGCTGCGGTACTGCATGCAACAGGTCGCATATACCGATCGCCGTCACCGTACCGCGATATCATTATACCTGGTATGCGGTCATCGTCGTGTGGTGGTATATGCGTGCGTGTGTTATAATAATATTATTATTCGCGAGCGGGCTGATTTATCGGTCGGGTAATCTGAGGCCAACGAGTTTCGGTGTGTGAGCGCGTTTATATACAATAATATAATACTATATAACATATTATAATATAATATAGGTAACGTATATTATTATAACGCGATGCCTACAATGAGCGCACGAGATATTAAATTTATACACATATATAACGCATATTTTTCCGTTCTTTATGGCTCCAACGACGCGTGGTTTCTTCTTCCCCCGGACCGAAACGACGACGACAAAATATTATGTCCTCTCGCTCGTACGGTGCGTGTGTCGCGCAGTATGGGTATGGATACGTACCTACACCGATCCGATTCGTGCCAATAATATTATATTATTATGCGCGTATTATAAAACTGGTACGTAGACACCGTCTGCCGATAGATAGATCCGTCGCATTCGCCTTGGCCCGTGTGTGCGAGTCTTGTAATCTTCGCATGCGTGTGCGCATTGTACATAATATAATAATAATAATAATAATAAAAATATACATATACCGTGTAGGTAAACGGACGGAGGCGGTGGAGTTCGAGTGTGGTCCGACCGTTTAAATCACCGCGTGTCGCCGTCGCCGAGTGTACCTATAAACATTATAATAATAATAATAATATGTCGTATGAAATAAAAGAACGTCTAAAAATACCGTAGACCAATTAATCTTCTCAACGCCCAAATCTCTCGATCCACGCCAATCGAATGCGTACTATTAGACGAGGCAGCTATGATATTATTATAATATATAGCCTTAGCGCTGCAGTTTCGAGTAAAACGATAAAAAATAAAATAAAAAATATTATCATGGTATTATGAGCACCATGAATAAATTGAATATTTGTTTCAAAATCGAACATTATGATCCTTATTGGCACACTCATAATATGACGTGAACTTATACTCAATTCTATTTGGTTCGTCTCATCCCCGCAACACACTGAATCACTTCGATCTGTCTTCTTTCAATTTAAAACACATCATGCCATCGTTCACAGTGCATATAAATATAATATATATATATAGGTTCAAAAATAATTATACAGGTTTCGTCCGATTAGCATACGATTATAAATTCGTAAGATTGCTGTATAGGTATCATAATATACGCGGTTTATATATTATATTAATGTTTCCATTTCGATGGTACCCATACACAATATATATATGCTAAGAATGCCGCACAATGGGATCCCATATGGTATATGAGTTGGATAGTATTTTTTTTTTAAGATTTACACTATTCAGTAGGTTCTATTATAATTTATGATATATATATATTGTGTCTTCTTTTTTTCTCGTTATTTTCTTCGGATTTCAGTGTTAAATACACACCTGCAGCGTGAACAATAATTATTGTATTACATTTTCATGTAGGTGTATATTATATTGTATGCATATTATTATTATGTATTATTTATATATTATATCATATTATGTACCTATGTTGCATTCAAATAACGACATTGAACAGTGCAAATATCTTAGACTTGGTAAGATATTATAATATCGTAATCACCAAATATGGTGTGAATTTTGTCTTCGACTGTGGAAATATATAGTTCAATATTTTTACACGGTTAAATAGTTTCGGTGCTTATAGTTCTTATATTATATACCTATGACCTATATGTTAAGTCTAATCATGTTTTAAATATATTCATATGTGTATATTATAATGTTTATTAGTATTATATTTAATACTTAATTATATAATATTTGTGTACACTCGATGTCTGGTTATAATATAGCCGACTAGCTGAGATTAATATGTTATGAAAACGGAATATTATTGTAAATTTTAATTTTGTACTCTGTGTTCATAGTGTCAGTGCTCATAGGTAGTACGGCGTATAGCGCCTTTAATGAATAATATATCGAATAATAAACTTTATGATAACACAATCAAAATGGCAAACACAAAGTTACTGAATTTACACAGCACACGAGTTACCGACTGCTTTTCAAACTCAGGCGCAATTATACATTAAGTCATTTAAATTGACAGCCAAAAACTAAATTGAAATATAACTCGTAACTTTCTAAACAATAATTATCATTTATAGCTTGCGTTATCAATGCAACAAATAATAGTAATAATAATAATAATAATATGAAATGTTATAATGTAGCGATACGCAACCCGATGAGTCCACACCACCAAACTGAACTCAACCAAACAAAACTTTCTCGACCTTAAATAGTAACTTAACCTAATTTCCTAAACATATATTTAACTGTCACCCCGCCAACGACGACGACGGCAACGTTTCGGGCGAGAAGACATACCCTCGAAAGATCCGAATAATAATAATAATAATAATAACAATCGACTGTGAGAGATGAAAGGAAATTATTTACTCTTTGCAGTTTCCGTCTAATCTCACCGGCAGAGTCGGTGCAATCTGCTAAGACACGTACACGCCGAGAAATCAAATCGGCCCGAAATTCCTTTGCGGACGTTTCGTTTAAATTGTTTCTTGAAATCCTTGCGACGATAATATAACACCCCCCCCTGGTGCACTCCCGAGTCCGTACCGGTAGTTCGAAATGGAACGTTTCGCGCGTTTTCATTATAGATTTTGAACCGATCTCGATCGCACCAACCCCGCCGTGGACGACCGCCGGTTTTATCATCAGCTGAATAGGTACCTGCTACAGCAGTTAATCAAAGCGAAATCCTACACGATCGTGTATTGTCTCGAAAGTCGATTTCTCGATCGTAAATAATTTACTGCGTACCTGCCTACGGTATTATTTGACGTTATATTTCTGCACCAAACAACTACGAATATTACTATATTATCGACTACTATACGACGACACAGCACATTAAACGTTAAACATTTTACGAGTCATTCGGTATAATTTCAATTCGCCTAGCTACACCTAAACGTCGTCGCCAAAAATAATCGCGTTTGTTTGTCAGCTGTTATTATTTATACGTTTTTATTGTGCAGCAGAGTCCTTCTATTCGACGCCCTCTCTCACTCAACTACAACAGACTATATTATGTTACGGTAACAAAAATAATTTTTATTATAATTATTGTATGATTTTATAAAATCGAATCTTATGTTTCGCCTATGTGTTTATACCGTTTTCAACAGCTCCACGCTACAGACGAATCGAAACAAATGTACCTAAAATAAGTACGGCCGTATATGCGTATTTATACAACATCACTTATTTAAATATTGTCGTACGATTCGATCGCAGTACGATACATAATATTATTTTATGTCCTTTGTTCGACATAGTTTGTGGGTCATTTACAAACTAAGTGATACGAACCACACTATATAATAATCTAATATCGTAAGACGTTTAAAAATGTACTCGCGTGGGGATCGCGATTTCGCCACTCAGCTCATAGGTACTATCAAAACATAAAATACCTTTAGATACTTCGATTCCGTGCGTAAGTAAATCATATTGTCTGGTATACGAATGTTGATCGATGATAAAATTGAACAACAACAATCTATACACAAATAATAGGTACCTTTATCGTTATTGTATACCTATTACAAACGAATATTGTGTAATCGAACGCTACATACGAAAATAACAGTCATCTCGTTTCGTTTATAATATAATAAAACATACAAGCCATATCGTGGTATCATGCGGTATATCTTACAAGTTATACGTTGTCGTATTACGTCGAGGATAGTGTGTGTGTGTGTGTGTGTGTGTGTCCCCGATGGGAAACGATATAGGTAGTCGGACGCTATCTTATATGAGAACTATCGATCGCTGGTGCATATAATATTATTATAATATCGTATTATTGCCTCGCCGTGAAATCGATACTGGCACCGAATACCGATCGGTTGTATATATCGGAACGACACAAAGAGACGACTCCGTCCGGCAAGGTAAACATATATAATATACACATACCTGGATAGATGACGGTTTTCCTTTTATATTTTCTATAATATACGCGTCGTCGGTGTCTTTGGGGAAGATTATAATAATATTATGATTAATCGATTTGACGTGCGCCTGTGACCCGTCCGAACGTCGTCGTTGTGTACACCGAACGTCCATAATAATATAATAATATTATTGTCACTGTGCATATTGTATAATAACAATATATAGGCATATACCTACCGTAAAATGTATTGACATTTACACGAGTATCACACGCGGCGACCGTATTTCGATCGGAACATATAACATGGATTGTGTCTTGTATTGGACGCGGTATTATTCTGTCGTGCTTTCAATAAACTATAGTAAAATTGTCCATCGTCTCCCCACTGGTGATGTCCACAATACCGGTGGACATCTATAATATTGAATTTACGATATTTTATTTGTTAGGTATTATTATATACCTACCGTTGCTTATTCTGTTGCTGTTTTAACAGACCCGTTTGCCTTCGATCGCACACCCGTACGACATATTTTAATTTTTATACTTATAATATATTATGATGTACTTACATTTTATGTTATCTATAATTATGTCAATTATATATTAACTTTATATTAAAAGTATTATTACTTTATATACAACGAGCGTCTGTTTTAAGACTTATCCAAGTGTAAAACGTACGCTTAAAAGTTAAAACCGATGTCTGTATTTTGTCTTCTATATAATATATCAAATTACTGTTTTATTGATATCATTTTTTTATGTTTGATAAATAGTATGCATATTATAATATAGTCTATAGTTGATGTTATCTATAGTCTCACAATAATGTTTAGGCGACATCAATACAATATAATATTATGTCTCGTCGTTCTCGATTGATGTGAAATAGAAAATATAACGAATCGCAACCAATTCTGATATTTGATCTAAACCGATAGATATGATGTTAATGGAGGTGCCAAAAATCTCTGCAGATGCTCACCTCCTCCCGAGCCCGGATTAAGTAATAAGGAAGACTAATAATATATCAATTATGTATATATATATATTTTAGAAAAACGTACTAACCGCTTGGGGCCCACCCCTTATACCATGCTCTCCTCCACCACACCGATTGCGTGCCAATATAATTGTAGATATAACATCACAATTTCCCCAAAATATAGTGGGGCAGCTGTCAAAAACCTCGTGTTGATTAACTCGTCGGCATAACACTCATCTGGTAGGTATCTATTTTACTACTCTCGAGTGCACCGGCGGAAGACGGGTCGCGATCGGTTAGAAATCCGATTTCCGCTGGTGCTTTGCGTCGTGTCGTTCGCGTCTCCGGATGATCGTTTATAGTCGTTTAGTCGCGACAGGCGCAAATGCTGTGTCGTCGGGTAAATGGGGGAGGAAACGAGAGCCGGCGATGAACTAGAAGCTGTCGAATACACCTACCCCGGGGGAGGGTATATTATAATATATTATAGTGATCTATAGTGTATGTTTTGATGTTCTTTTTTTTTTCTAAAACGCAAATTAGTCCAAAACACATCTTCGGTAGAAGAAATCAACCCCCCTCCCACCTGCACGGGCAGATTTAAAACCGCATCCGCACTGTATGGATCCTGTAGGTATATATACAGCGAGGACACTTATTATTATCGTACGCGATATGTATTAAAATAATATTTATCGTTTGCACATGTCTTCGGCCGATTTTATTACTACCTGCTGCACACGGTTCCATTAGTGGTAAAAACCGCGTCGTCTTGCGCGCCTATATGTATATGTATATTATGCGCCGCAGTGTATGTTTTTCCGTCGTGCAGCGTCTCTCTTTAAGAGACGAACAAGCCCGTTTACGATCCGAGCAGTTATTATTACTATTATTATTATACGGTTCTCTCACCTATATATACTGCAGTATAATGCACACACGTGACGCCTCCGCTGCACGATGACAGGACTGCAGGGGCGCGGGAAAAGTACGACTCTAGAGTAAACGCGGTGGCGTTATATTATTATTATTATTAGTAAACACATACACATATTATATATGTATATACCTACGCGGTGCCCGGAAGCGTCGATCGTAAAACTCGCGTTCGTCCGATCGGTCGTATAATAATATATATATATACGCACCGCCGTGTACAATATCATCATATACATGCGCCGTCTCGCAGTAAAGAGTCATCATCTGAGGGTCTCTTAAGTACTAAATACCTATAATATAGAGTGGTATACGCACTCTCGATGTGTACGAAGGAGGTGTGCGGTGACGTATATGAATTCATTCGAGGCGGAAGTAACCTCTGCAGCAGTATTAGGAACGTGTGACACTATAATATATTATGCAACTATAATTTTATAATATCATCTTCAGTGTCGATTTTTGACAATATTATACACATAATAATGATACTATTCTATAGTCGATACGTATGAAAATATTATAATATTTATGCCGAACAAACACTATGTTATGGTGATACCTGCAGTTTTCGAGTATATCTGTGACTCATCGTGAATTCTATATTTTAATTTATTCATTCGTTTTATACGTAAATTGTTTCCAAATTCTAGCACAAGCGTCATGGAAATGCATTTTTGCACCGAACAGTTAATATAACTGCTGTTAATAATATGTATTAATAGGCTCAACTATAAAAGCAAGTATATAGCATAAGTATATTGTATGTTATATATAGGTTTCCACTGCTGCGACGATATATACATTTAAATTTTCAAAGACAAAAAGGAATATTGAAAATATATTTTTTCCTCTATTCGGTGTCTGCAGGAGCTTCCGCGAAACAAAGTTTAAAATTATTTATGTTTTTCAATTTGGCCACATTTCCAACAGACGGGAAGTTCAGTTCACATAATATATTATGTTTGTCGTTGTACTAATTTAAAAATTAATTAATTTGATTATAAAAATATAACATGAACTTTTTCGGATAAAACGTTTTATCTTTTGTTTCGGGAAATCAAATACATAAATAACTTTTTAACAAAATTAAATTAAATTTTTATTTTATAAAATTATATGGTATATAGCACTATAGTCTGACTTTGCGATAGATTCCTTTTTAATTCTTCTATCTAATTAACTTTACGAAAATTATTACACTGAAGATTTTTTTTTATATATTTTGAATAATTTTGTATTATATTTCCTTTGTGACAATCAGGCGTATTCCTTAAAATATTTTATCATTTAGTAGGTATGTTTACTATTTATTCAATTTTCAAACATGCGACTTGTTTTTTTTTTCGGGGACCGTACAAATCACGTTCGAACATTATTTACATTTTTAATTGTATAATATAATAAAGATTACAATTAGGTAATATGTAATGTAACATCAACAATGTTTACTATTATTATTTTTAAACATATCAAATAATTATATTGTGTTGCAACTGTTGTAATATTATTCCACAAGCTACTATTATTATCATTTAATAAAATATTATCATAATAATATCACATTATTTTAAATATTATTGTATTTATATTACACTTTCCTGCTAATAGACGACATCGTAAAACAAAACACAATAAGTAGGTATTCAGTTATGCATAGACTGTATAATAGTTGTCTGTTGTCCGAGAATTATATTTCCGACCAATCGTTGGTATGTAATATCGCTTAATGTTTTATATTAATTATTGTGACTTTTGTGGTGAGAAAATTACACAATAAAAATATACTTAAAATTATTCGCGGACAGTTAGTAATTGTATATTTTGTTTGTTATTACAACTTGAAAGTTATTACATTGATATTTGTCGCAGAACTGTCGTTTATTGATAGTTATAACTTGTGTTATTCAATTTTTTTATTCGTGAAATAATATCAAGTTTTATTAACGGATTACCATTATTCCACGAAAAAAAAAATTATAATGCGTTAATACTTATTTTATTACGCTTAACGTACAGACATACCATCATATTATCATAATATACTTTCCAGACACAGCAGTATACCTATAAAATATCCGTAAATATTGTTTACATTTAATCTTTTATATATATATATATTTTTACTCACATTATCCGGTTATTATTTATTTTGCTTTTTACGTTAATATTACAATAATAATAATAATATAATATCCTATACTTTAATAATTTCCAACATTTGTTATATAGCTAATATTATAATAGATCGAGCGTCATAAATAACACCGTATAGAAGTTATATAGCATGTACATGATATAATATTATACGACCGATCGTGTGAGTGTAGTATTGCAAATTAATACACGCAGACGTTTAGCCTTTTATCCAAATTAATCGCTTATGCGACCTATACACACTGCTCGCTGAACACATAATAATGTATAACGCATAATGACCGTGCAGAGCATAAACACGTGTTGTCTTAACCGATATAGTATACGGTTTCGTATATACAAGTGATTTAAACAGTAGTCCTGTGGGAATTAAGAACAGAAGACCCGGCAGTCGATAATTTGTTATATATTATATCGAGGGCATCTGTTGCTGCTGCTGCTGGAAGTGATTTTCAATGTTCGTTATTATATTGAACGCAAGCCGTCTACAAAGTGTCGAAAAACACATGGTTTGATGTGCAGACACGTCATAAATATTCATAGAGCACATAATAATAATATTAACAACGGTCCTATACGCACCATTATTATACATATTTGTCGCATATTATCACGATAGTATTATTGTGTCGACGAAATCTTCAGATATTTTAAATTTTAATATTGTTAAACTTAATAGTATACTCTCTGACCGGAATATACGTATTTATGATCAAATCATCATCGTCTGTGTTCCTTCGGAATGATACCTACCTACGCGTTACGAGTCACCGAATAAAAGTTTAACAATCCGGGGAATAAAGGTAATGGAACACACAAAAGTTTATATAGCAACGAAGACTGACTTTATATCATAATGTATATAATATAGATTATATATCTATAGATGCGTACACTACTTATGCGTATATAGTACAAGATTCATTTGAAAATAACTTGTTGTTGACAGCTGCTTTCTCGAACAGTATGGTTTTGTGGAATAAGAAGATTAAAAGTTTCAAATGATTTTAGAAAACAGCTTACGTGCTTATACCTATATATATATATAGTATTATGTAATAAACAAAAATGATTGAAATCACTATTACTCAATGGTGTACTAACGCATTAAGCAAATTTTTCACCATCCGTAGGTCAGTTTCTATAAGGCTATATACCTGACTTCATGATTAATTAAATGTTATCGTATGATTTATGAATAATTGGTAACCATAAGAATATAAATATATAAGTTATGCAGAACGTATGTCGATTGGATCAGATATGTTTTCAGAATTTTTTTTATGTATATATTACATATATTATGAGATACTCTGAGATAGAAAGCTGTTATCATTTTATTTGTATTAATATCATATTATAAAATAATTTTTAAAATATTATGTTTATTCAGTATTTACAATATTTTATTCATACTCATACGTAATAAAAATATACGTATGATGTATCCACCTACTAATTACTAATGAATGCATTGTTATATTATGAAATAAATGTCATGTCCTCATTTACATATTTTCAGATGTCATATTTTATTTGTTATTCTTTTTTTCAAATAGTCAAAAATCCGTAAACGTGACTTCAAAAATTGAAATTGTTTCCATACTTCAATCAATTTTACTATTGAGAAACATTAAACTGTCGAACACGCGTTTCATCATGCTATTCGTTGTACTAGATCCGAGTACTTCAGTATACACCATATCGTACACAGACTAAACTAACTAACTAAGATTGCATTCAAGCTGTCCAGTAATTTGTACGAAAATAACTGGGAAAAGCATCAAAGCAACGGAGATGTGAAATGAATTCAAGCAACCACCGCACATTCATTCACAAATAAATTTTGGTTAAGCTCAGAATCTTTTTTCGAACGCAATGATTTATTATATGGCTTTCAGATTCAAAGAAAGCCGCGCAGTGGCCCACCCAACTCCTGTATCTCACTTTTTTTTATATTTCTATTTAATTAAAAAAAAAAAGAAAAAATAGCCATGGGGGATATGACGCCCTCAGTCACCACTTCCCCACCACCTCGAACATCGTCACGTGAGCGTGTCCCGGGTTCGGATTAAAAATAAATACCGAATTTTTTTTCTCGACGAAATGCTAACGGTACGTGCATATTATACTTATATCGTATAGACATACATAGTGATATTAAAAAAAAAAAAAAAAAACTGAAAGTGGTTTCGCGAACGCAAACAGCACAAAATATACTCAATGCACACTCCGCGTGTGACATATGAATAATATACGGAGGTGATGCGAGCGCCGTTTCCTTCGGGTCGAGTATAATATACGATATTCGTAACATATAGGTGGTAGGTACGCGTATCATAATAATATATTGTGCGTCGTTGCGCGGGCAATCCGAATCAGTCGAGCACGATTGATAATATAATAAAATATTTCGTATTATGAAAAAAAAAATAATAAAATAAAAAAGGTACGCGTACTATATATTATGTAGGTATATAATATAATATGATATTCTCGGAGTATAAAAGAAAGAATATTATATTATGTATGTTATATATATTTATATAGTCGCGTGTGTGTGCGCGCTCAGGTCTCTTTCTCTCCGTCTCCGCGATCCTATATATATATTATATATGTCTATTCATCGAACTCGTTATACGTGGCGGCCATCCACGCACGTACAATAATAACAAAATATATAATATAATATATTATATACAACCCGGTCGCCCTCATCCGTTTCAATGAATATTTTACCAACTCTCCTCGTCGTCGTCGTCGTCGTCGTCGTAGTTGTAGTCGTCACCGTAGCCGTCGTACACGCACAGATTGTATTATTTATATGATATATACGTACCCGATTCGGAACGTTGTGTGCGCTTATAATAATAATTCACGTGTATTATATACGCACTTATAATATTACGTATATATGTATATACTCCCTTCGTCTTTGATTACGGGGGAGGCTTCTTTTCATCGAAGTATATAGACACCCCCTACACCTGCTGCCGATGCCGCCGCTTTATAATACTCACAGTATATGACGTGTATCTATATGTATACATTTCTCCTCACACCGGCGGCAAGGGGCAATCATTTTTCATTCCTTTCACATTATTCGACTGCGTAGGTACATATATATAATAGCATAATGAATAGACGTGTTTGATTTTTGTTTTATTAAACGCGACTGAGCTGCAAGCACACACTCACGCACACAATTTTATATATACGCCGATGAGCGTTCCTTGTATCTCGTATGGGCGCTGCTGTGTGTACATAATATAATATAATTCGTGTGTGTCAGCGCTAATGATGGCCGTGACGACGGCGGCGGTTGAAATACGCGTGTGAGAGAGGGTGAAAGACATTTGGAGAGAAAAAAAATGTGTGTTTTTTTCTGTTCAAACACACTACTCGGTAAGTTTCATTCATGCGATGGCGAACACGCTTATACACGAAACGGTTGACGTTTCGTCGATTGCCGCCGGCGGGCGGGTCGTACGTATTGTAATCGTAATAATAATAATAACAATAATAATAATTATTATTGTGAGAGTATTATAAATTGTTGCCTCGCTGCTGTAGGTCGCGTCGATCGCCCGACGACTACTCAGGGTAGGTACGGCTACAGGATCGTTCTGGACAGATTTCACCACATTGACGTATTGCATGATATTATAATTATAGTTCAAAGACACGTGTTGTTCGACTGTTGCGGCAATCGGATTTCGGGACGAATAATAACATTATAGACGACCAATAACAACATGAAAGGCGCACCAAACGTCTCACGACGAATTCACGAGCGTGTCGTAGATAATAGAAAAATATAATACTAATTCAACGCTACTCCCGTTTTCACGATCCGTTTCACAATAGTATCATATTAAATATAATATAACATAGCGATATACTCGTCATGTAGACACTCGCTATTATACAAGCTTCGTTTTTTAAATACGTATCGAAACGCATTCGGCAGGTACGGTTTATGGGATTTCGTTGATATAGATACTATTCGACAGCTATTCAGCGCCCATAATAATAAGTGCGTGCTAAGTATAGGTACCCATTTCTTTCGTCTGCAAGTCTTAAACGAGGCGTGCTCACAGACAAAGTGTGTCCGTCAAAATGTCCCTCGTTACACAAACTACAATAATATAATATATGCGTTGTCCCGACTCCCGAGACCAAATGAATAGAACGAATGCATTGATACGTCCGGAGAAAAGAAATCGTTACTGAAATTGATTAATGACCGCCCGCCAGTAGCACAGTATAAAATATATTTTGATATGATAATAATAATAATATGCGTGAATGTATATACAGATAGGTTAGCAGCAGATACCGAAGACGGTGACACGAGGTGATATCTGCGATGACCTTCATCACGGTTGGCTATTGAGAAATAATATTATACGCAATAATAACTATTATCGTTGAGTTAGGATGGCCATCAACGAATCGATTTCCCTACACTGCGGCGACAGTGTTATATTGTGCATAATATACAATGAAATCGATTACCTGACTTTATACATCATTATATGACGTATATAAACAGGTGGCTGCTGGTGTTGATTTAACGTAATATCTATATATATTATATAGGTACCATTGAAACCGACGCAAAGAATACCAACCACCCTCGTACCTTGTCGGTCTTATGCTTATCGCGCCGTCGACGACGTCGTTAGGAACATACACGTGAGTCTTTGACTATGACGGTTGTGTCTATATGCTCGACCGTAGGGAAAATGCAGAGCACTAACTACCAACGGACAAATACTGAACATTTTGTCAAGTAGTACCCTAGATTATACAATTTAGATCGGAAAATAAATCAATATCATACGATCGTACAATAGGTACTCTGTAGGTAGTTACGTTTAACAATATTATATAGGTAATATAAGCGGGAAAGTACAAATATATAAAAATCAATAAATTTCCGAAATGTGCATCGTGGCTCATATAATATATTGAGAACTGTATCATTATGAAATCGTATTGTTCCCACACTGAAAATCATGTTGAAAGTATCGCTTAGGCTATAAGTACGTATCGACGTATTTATCGTGAAAACCTAATAATATTATTGGTGAGATAAAAAAAAACCATAATTTAGCAATAAGGTACACATACACATTTGCGCATGCCCAACTCAACTCGCACACGGTTTGATAGAAAATAACAATAATAATAATGATAAAGTTTTGAAACCCATCTCGCGGTGGGCACAAATCACCGGCTGCCCGATTCAGCAAAAACTCGTCTAAAACAGCAGGACTGCTGGCCCGCCGTCGGAGCTGCAAATCACTCGGAGAGACGTCTGTTGTAACAACGTCTTATTACGGGTTGTGATACATATATATAGTTATGGCGTTAGCAAATCAAAGCAATCCGCTCTCGGATCCGCGCTCGTGATTAAACGCGGCAAGTCGTAAGTGCGTACACTGCAGGACTACGTCAACTGCGCTCTGTGTATACGACGGAGGAGTAGGATTATATATTATTATATACCTACCTACTTGCCTGCCTACCGCTACCGTATACCCGGTCGCCGCGCCGTGTCGTCTTTTCGGACACGTTATACATCTTCCTTAGGACGTAAGCTCCTTTTACCCCGGCGAGCGGTAATGAGACGCGTCCTTCACGCGAGCGTGTCTCGTCCCCCTGCAGAACACACACACACACTGCAGTAAACAATATATTATATACGTGTACCTACCCAGTCGTCATTTTACATATTATTATTATATAATATCTGACGGGCTTGTGTACATGTACACGACGTTTATTTGCGAGCGTTTCGCGTGCAAGCGTGTGAGAGAATAGATTAGATCCCTCGCGCACATTATAATGACACTGCTGTGGCGGTGGCGGGAGACGGACGCTACACGACGTGTCGCCCATCACTCTCGCCGACGACGATTTCGTAGTTAGCAGCAGTCGCACTAGCATTATAATAATAATAATACCTGTATTATATATAATAATATTAAATTCGCCTTTGCGAATCGCCTCCCGTTACCGTTCCGCTGCGATCATCGCGTCATCATTCGTTACGACAACTTACTACTGTTGTATATTATGATAATACTCCGTCGCCGCCGTATATAGTTATTATCGTTATTACGCAGCGTCCCCGAGACGGAGGCTGCAGATGAGACCGTCAACCCCGTCTACGACAGACTGCTTCTGCTCTACAACCACTACCGCCCTACACGCTGACCCACACCCCTGCCGAATAAGACGCTCGTCTCGGGGGGTAGGAGAGGGCAGCACCGGATCATCGCCGCGCCGGATAACAATTTATCAAACTCGCGGGCAACATTTGGCGCGTCACACACATTTGTCCCAAGCCCCCCCCCCCACACACCCACACACATACACGGTGTCTGTGGTCGTACGCAAGACGCTCGAGCCGGACGCGGCCGGACGGACTTGACGGTTTTAGCGGATGGATACGCGAAATTTATGGGATTACCATCGGTGCACGGCTCGAGTGCTGTTGTAGTCGCTGCTCCGACATGTTATGCAGCGTTTCCGCTCGCCCGGCGCATCGCCGTGACATTAACAATATATACCTATCTACGATATTATAATATACACCACTGTGCCATGTGGACGTTATCTGCACTCCCTCATTTTATATAATAATAATAATAATACATACGTACGACGATATGCCACCCCACGTCAGGTGCCGCAGCAGTATTATGCGGTGATTATAATGACATAGTGATACTCCGTAGAATACGATTATGATGTAAATCCGTGCGGTAGGTACCTACATATCATTATATAATATTATAGGTAACACTGGGCTCGCAGAGGGATTTCTTGAAAATTGATTGAGCTCACGATCCCAGAACGCGATCTTAAAATAAATGAACGAGTTGATTAATTAAATTGTTATTTATAAATATTTTAATAAAAAAAACAATGTGAATTAAAAAAATATTGATATATATATATATGTAATAATTAATAACACATTAAATTCGTTAGTCTATATATGTATTATAATAAAACAAAGTAATACTACTGTCTATTACTTATATAATATATATCCAATATAATCACTGTGGTGTAGGTATAATGAGATACAAAATTTAATGATATCCAAGTATTATAATTTTCAACAATTAATATGATACAAAAGGTTAGGTATCTATAATACACATAAACTATAGTTTAAAATTTAAAATTGTAAAGTAAAGACTGTCAATAATTTCTACAATTACTAACCCATATATTATTATTATTATTAATTATACAATTGATCAATTACAATTCTATAAAAATATTAATTCCGTTCACATTCACAGTCTTTCTGGTACAAGTATACAACTGAGTGTCTTTCACGTGTTGTTAGCAAACTATATGAAAGTGCGACAAACGAGCCAACGAGGGTCCACAAAATATTCGTTCTTCTACCAAACACTGATAAATACACACATGACGCAGTATTGTGAACGCCACCGTACCTATCGCTAAAGATTCGAAAATTGCATTCGGTCAAACGCCGAAACGGTTCCCAAATCTCGAGTACTATATTATACTATGGTCCATATAATATACTAATTACTATTCGGGTGCCAAAAATTCTTTGGACAAACAACAGACCACGAATTAGATGAACTATCATATTTCGCAGCTATTATAACGGCTACCTGTATATATATATTATAAAACATTTTAACTAATAATTGTTGTAGTTTCAGCACAGGATAATGGTAAAAACGAAAAATAAATCATCGTTTCGACGTGCATCGGTGGTGTTGGTCGAAATGCGAAATCAGAGTTGCTATATCATATACTCTGTTAACTCCTCAACGGAAACGCACTTTAACGGCCTCCTAATGCCAAAACACCGGCCAAATACGTCGCGATATTATGTGTCGTTATACGAATCTGTCAACGCCAAACGGGTACCTATATAATATAATATTAGACAACAAACAGAGAAAAAATTGTACCACTTATATCATATTATTCCTATATATATATAGGTATAAACGCGCATGTGAATATAACGATGATACTATAATCTAGAGGTCGACAGCGACGCGTATAAATATATTTATATTATAATATTTCACATTATAAATACTAATAATTATATATGAGCTAACTATGTAAAAAAAAAATTACACACATTTATTTTTATACATAAAAGACCATTAAAAATTGCATAAATCTTTTCAACAAAATAATTATATTCGTTTTTTTTTATACATACTTTAAAACAATATAACACTATTTTGAACTGTTATACACGGCCGAAGACTATAATATAATTTTAAATTAAAAAAAAACACGCACAAGTTTTTTGACGAAAACCCATTGTCATAATTTATGTCACAACATGTCTTCGATACGGGTCATTTGGGCCCACGAAATAACATGTTTGTTCTTTGAAATAATAATTATAAAAACCATAATGGAAACTCATAAAAGTAGTCATAACTCTGTTTTATTGGACATTTTTGATACTTGTAGTTATGAAAAATTATTAAAATAGCTCATGTTTCTGTTTGAAAAAAAAATTGTTATGTGTATTTTCGCATGTCAAATAGTAAGTACTTTTAGTAGGTTTTCGGAAAGGTGTAATTTTCAATTATTTATTATCTAGTTTAAATTGTGACGTACTACGTACATAAAATAATATAGTACAATATCATATTATGTACACGATATTCAAACAATTTTAAAGTTTTTAACTACCTATGCAAAAATTAGAAAATTGTTTTATCAGTATATTATTATAATACTAAGATTTTTAAAAGAAATAATAAAATATTCCTTTTAGAATATTATAAAAATGAATTCTATAATATACTATACAGATTCGTGAAATAAACCGTCTATAAGAGTAAATCTTATAATATGTAATTTTGAGAAGATATAGAAATTAATAATGTGCTGTTTATTTTAAATTCAGAAACTTCAATGACAGTATAGCAGAATCATTCATCTCAAATATTATCAATAATTCACGTTCACTATATTATAGGTATATACTATGCATTATATATATTATATAATAGATATATGTTGCGCTATATATTTTCGTTATTACAAAAATAACTATGAATTTTTTATCACACACCTATTTTAGAACGATGGCGTTAACGAATAATCGAGTGTTATAAAAACTATGTCATTATAGTATATTATTTTTAGTTATTTCGTATAATATGGCACTGCACAACAGCTTAATATTGTGTATAAATAAATATATTATTATGACCGTCACGTTGATGAAATATTGTCTGTGTGAATAATTGTTGTTAACAGTCGATGTTCAATGATTGTACAGCACTAGAACTTCTTGAACTATTAAATGCATACCACTGTGATAATAATATATACCGCGAAGCCGCAGTCTAAGCAAGTCCATACGGTTGTAGGGTTGCTTACAGTGTATTATTGGACTCAATGATAATATTATGTATAAACTGTATAATAGGTACCTACGCTACGCTTTTGTAAAAAAAAAAATATTATACGTATGAGAAATATCTTTTGTACACACAACTTCGCAGTCGAGTCGTTATTGTTCAAACGAATAGATAATTGAATAATGGAATAATAACATGAATAATGGAAAACCATCATAATGGCTAATGAACAATTAATAATATTGTAAACGCTTAAATATACACCACGTATAAGATACAAAGTAGAGGTGTAGTTACCAATATTTTCACTGTATCCGTAGATTATAATAACACGGAGTTATAATACAACTGCAGAATCATAACCATCACAGGGCGTGCTCAGGAATTTTCCATAAGGGTGGGGGAAGGAGGATTCGCTTTAATTTTTTTACCGATCTTAAGTTTTAATTAAATATTAATAACGAAAAATACAGTAAGTAATTATACATATTATTTAAAATCTAAGAGATAATAATATCTAATATGTATAAATATTTCGTATGAACATATAATTAGTGCAACACAACTTGTACATTTACAATTTTAAAAACCAACATAGTAATAATATAATCTATATATATATATTTATACAAATGTACCCCAATCCTAAAATAAAGGGTACAAAGGTAAGTCGCTTCCATCACACTGTCTACTCTGAGAAATGTCCTAGACGGCCAAGGATTTACCACTACCCACTGCTGTACTGTCTCCAGAATTTCACAGCAATTATGAGAAACGCACTCACAGACTTCAAAAGATAATATAGTTCATTTGTATACTCTGTAGGTATCTATAAAATAATATAAAGTATTTTTTATTAATATTTTAAAATAAAATTGAATATTTTTTTCCCATAGGTATTTATTTTTAAAACTGTTTTCAAGGATGGATATAGAGAATAATATTGTAGATACATGTCATATTATCTATCAATATTTAGGGCGTGGTCAAACCCTTTAAACTTTCCGTCTGGATCACAACCATGATCATAACCGAATGGATATAATAATATACCCATAGTAATCACATGAGAAAAAATCCTTCAATAGTTCAATCAGAATTTCTTTCTTTGGAATGGCGGCCAACTAAGGCGAATTATCAACAGTGCTATTTTTAATAAAAAATCTTAATATAAATATTTTTGCCTAATCATTTTCAGTATTATAAAACCAAAAAAGGTGGATGTCACTCTGCTGTAAGTGGGTCACTGTAATGGATGGTGTAAAATTTGAATTCAATGATATAATATCATTGTATAAGAAAAACGATTTTCTGAGCGAAAACGGTCAGTCAGCCTATATGATATTACTAAGTATATTTGATGATATTATTGTGAATAAAGTAATTTATATATTTACTTATTTACGTAGAACCTTGTTTTAAATTTTCAATCCTTATCTACAAAAGTTGAACATTTTAAAAATGCTTAACTACAAAATAATTATTATATTTTAAATTTGATAAATTTTGTCAAAATTTGAACTTTAAATGCTTATAAAAAAAAATTGTGCCTATGTATTTTCAATATTTTTTCAACTGCTATCGCAACAATATATCAGGAGCCTTGCATAAAATTTTCACACTTTTCTACCTTACAAATAAAATTTTATTGATATTTATAGAAAAAAAAACTAAAAAAATTGAGAACTGACAAAAGAAGTATTTTGTCAATATTTGAGCTTTAAATGCTTATAAACAAAAACTGTGACTAAGAATTTTTAATTTTTTTCATCTGCCTTTGAAACAATAACCTAGGAGCCTTCTATTAAATTTTCAAGCTTTTTTAACCAACAAATAAAATTTTTTTGATATTTGTAGAAAAAAAAACTAAAAAAATGGAAACAGAAAATGTCCGTTAACAGCTCAAAATAAGTCAAAATATTTGGAAAATGTTATAGTGTATAGAAAATGCTAATATAAACATTCAGTCAAAATTTCATGTACCTACGGTCATTTGTTTTAGAGTTGCACCAAAAACCAAAATCGATTTTCTCAAAAACAAATTTTGCGTTAAAATTCCCGTTATTCCTTAATTTTTCTTTTGTTTTTATTGTCGCTTTTGAAAATTACTGGGAAATTTTTACTTTTGACCCCCCCAAAGTACCAACTAGATTCACTTTCCTATCAGAAAAGTTACTGTTGAAGATAATCCAAGCACTTTTATTGTCCTAAAAAGTGATGACTGACACAAAAAAAAAATTAAAAAAACACACATCATTGTAAAATCAATACATTCATTGCTTCGCTCAGAATCTAAAATGGTAATGCTAAACTGTTTTTAATATGCTTTCCATAATATGTTTTCATGTGGATAATTTCTAGGAACATAAAGGTATAGGGGCACTTTCAGCACACTTAAAAACTAGCACGTAAAAAAATGTCTAATTGTGGGAGGGTGAACTCCCAGACACCCCCCCCCCCCCCCCCCGCTGAGAGCACACCCATGAAAAGACGGTTAAAGTTGAAATAATTTGTTTAGCAGTTATAAATAAGTGTATACAATGTAGATACAGCTACATATGGGTATACTTGCAAATTAATGTTTTCCAATTCCATCTTACAGGTACAAAAGTGTACAGTATAAGTGACTTTAGGTCATCGTGTATGGATTTCGGTTGAAGCGTTAATACAATATATTTTCGGATTACCAGCTACACGAACGTCGTCGCGCGGTAAACGACCGATAATCGTTTTTATGTATGTGGTGTGGTCATCATTATATTAGTAGCTGCGTTTAATCGTACGGCGTTTATTCGTTTTGGTCCATATTATTATATTATTGTACTCCCACTGTGTCGGTGGTGCAGGTCGAGATGGTCTGGTACAGCGATGATGCCCTTGGCGCAGGGTGTGCCCCTCGGACCGGCCGGCCGTCCGACGACGACAATGAATCACGCGGCAGTGGCGGCGGACGGCAGCGTCGTCGTCGTCGACCGTCGTGAAGGTTAGTAAGTCGTTAATAATATTATTGTATTTATATAAATTTAATATCATATTATGTATACATTATTGTTATTATATTATATACGATAATAATATTACACATAGTATTTTATACGACGCCCAATTTTCTGTCGTTATATGATATTATGGTCCCTCCGCCGCCACGTCATCTATATCTTTCCTTTTTCTAATAAATATTCACGATTGTTATACTACTATTATTATTATTATTATTATTATTACACGTGAACATCAAATATATGCATTATATACGTATATTACAATATAATATAGGTACGTCCACACCTGTGATTTCCGGAGTTATCTGGACGATGATTACCTGTTGATCGTTACAATAGACACGCCCGTGGGAGAACCTACGACGCTTACGGTAAGACGATTATTATTATTATTATTATTATTATTATATATATATTATTATAATAACAAATTCAATCACATTTGTAGTGAGTGATTCGAACCTCAGATTAAAATATTATATTATAATTTTTGTCTATGCGGCAATATCACAGGTTGACCGCTACAGCGCAAGTCACAGTATTGAATATTATTGTAACGATACCGTTTGATTTATTGTAATTTCGTGTGTACGGCGAACAAATTATGTTACACAAAACTGGGCATGATATTATTATTCTCCGCCAGCCAATTTCATATAATTATTTTAACAGATTTAAATATTTTAATTCTACAGAGAATGTAAACAATTTTAAATAAAACACGCCAGTTTAAATGATTAATAAATAATGCGATTTTGGGTAAATTCACATCTACAGTTTTAATTTTAATCGATGAACAACTATACCTAGTTAAAATTTAAACGTATTTAGCACGTCATCACGTCCGTTCGTTAATATAACCAAGACTCCAAAATAGACGGTGTCACAAAATTACTAATTTATACGGTATAATCATTAATTAATATAAAACATAAACGCATATTATAATATTATCATGATAATACTTATTAATTTATACTTGTTACTTTTCAATTCTCGTATTTTCCCGTCCAAATTCGACGTGCAACACCGTGCCGACTTACAGTCCTATACACTATCAGATTCTTAAAGATACAAGTCTAAAATATATTATATTGCCTGTAAAATTAATAATTGTAAAGAGCATTGAGGGACTTGTCTGCATTACACATAAATCATAACATATACCGCGTGTCCGCGAAAACTGGGTACACTCTATAACTCGGTAACCTTTATCACTCGCAGTACCCCATATACCTACATAATATTTTAAAATTCTGTCTGCCGGAGATTAATGATCCAATAGTTTGGTCTCAGCCCTCCGAACAGAATTCAAAAATATGTATAAGGTACTGGGTAATATGGTTAGTTTAATTATACAATGTACAGTGTTTTAGGTGACACACGGTATAATAAGTGACAAATAAATACTGTTACCACCTATAACAGAATTAAAATCGTAGGTACCTACTATAGTACTATAGAATATAGGAATCCTTATTTCTACTAAAAAATTAAAACTTATGTGTCGTCGCAAGTTATCAGCATAATATTATTTTACAAAAAGTAACTTATATTAATATATTAATATATACATATTTATATACAGAGTGATTCACGATGGATGCTCACCCTGTTATTTCTTCAATAATACAGTTATTTAAAATCTGTTTTTGAAACTTTTAAATATTACTTTTAAAGACCGTATTTTCAAATTCTTGAGGTTTTCTGTACTACTCATAAGCAGGGGTTTTCTGTGATAATAGAAACTTTTGTTTTTTAAACGATATCCCCCCCCCCTTCTTTCTAATGTATATTCTTATATTCTTTCTAAAAACGTTATTATATCAAAATAAATTAGTAATTGTTGAGTTATTTAACTTTGTGTAGGTACTAAGGATAATATTAAGTCCATGATAATGGGTTTGAAAGATATGGAGGCTATGGTGATTAAAAACTTTTAGTGTTTAATTTTAATATATCGACATGAATAATTTATAAAAATAGTCCAAGTATATAATAAATACTTGATCCAATATTACATAATACCTATTTTATATTTTTGTAAAATCATCATTATGGACAATTATTATCTTAAACGTAATTTCATTGAATGAAAAACTACTTGTTCAAATTTTGAATTACCTGTATCAACATTTTCAAAAAAAATAATCGATTAGATAATTTGCAGTAAAAAAGGGAGGTTTTCATTTGAAAAGCAGAAGTTTGTACCACCGCAGGGCACTCCTCAATAGTAGTACAAACGAATAAATTTGAGAATTTTAAAATATGGTCTTTTAGTTTCATTAAGAATTCCAAAAACAAACAACTCGAATATATTCATTATTTAAGTAATAAAACATTAGAGTATGCGTGCACGGGGTGAATCACGCTGTATAGTATGTGAGCATCAAGACGAATTTCGACTCTGTGACACTGTCACTGCAGTTGCTATGTCCATCGAGAAATCAATTTACTAATCAGTTGCGGCGTGTTCCTGTAAATGGAGTCGTTTCACTACAAATTTCTCGTAGGTTCGCCGTTTGGACACGTTAATATAATATTATATCGAATAACGCACAATAATATTATACCAAACTCACACTCGAAAGTCGGTACACATTATTTCGAAACGCTGAGTCCTCTGTCACCCACACCCATATAGTAATAAATATTATATAAATTACTCTATGCCCACACCACGTACAAGTACCTACGTATACATATTATCTGCGAGTAATATACGTTCATTCGTACAAATATCGATTTCGCACGGTAATTCCTTCTCCTTGATAATTACTAAGCGGCGACGATGGCGAAATAATATCGTCAACGCGACGACGACAAAGTGCAGACAAATCTGTCAGGTAAAAATGCACTGATTAAAATTCCTGCGAGCGTGCGCCCTTTGATGTGAATTCCTCCGTATCGGTAGCAGCGCGCAGTGTATATAACGTCCCGCGAAAGGCTTATTTATCATTTGGAAAGTATTTAAAAACTTCGGATTCAAAGGCATAGATTTTTTAGGCTTGTCAGTCGTGTTTTTTGGGTCGGGATTTTTATATTTCGCCAGAACTCTATATTCACGCGCGCGCCCGTCGAGGCGCAGCAGTGCTGTTCGCCCCGCGCACTTTACTTCCTGGCAGCAATAATTTAATTAAAAATATTTTCCGCCATATTTTCGTTTTGTTAACGATTTTATTCAGTTCTTTTATTATTATTATTATTATTGTTATTATTATTTTAATTTTTTTTTTTTTTTTTAATTGCCGAGCAAATTTTTAATGTAATATAAACATCAAAGATGGATGTGAATGGACGTATTAAAATGCAGTGCACGCGTTCAGACGAGTGTTGTATATGTGCGTATTTTTATACACATACATGCGTACGTGTGTGTGTGTGTGTGTGTATGATTGTGTATGTTTTACTCCTTTTCTATATTATATTATTATATCGTTGACCGACTACTACTATTAGCAAACGTGCCCGCAGCTACTCAGCTACGACAGCTGCCGCAAACAATTAGTCGGAGATACTGTCCGAATGAATGTAACTGCGCGCTAAATAATAATATAATGTAACACGAGATTATGTTTAAACAAAAATGTTTAAAAGACCTTTGTATTGCAAATTGGGACGAGGATAATTGGTTTGTGTTTCATCGCACTCCCGTAAAATAATATACCTACGTCCTGCCACACCGCTGCAGTGCAGTGTTCTTGCAGGACGTTATCGTTATGCCCAACGACCACTTTGAATATTGTATCATATCATTATAAATGTGCTCATAACAAAATTTATAACACCGCATAGAAATAAAAAGTTCAATCGATCTATACTGCGTTGAAAAAATGTACCTAAGGAACAACCTAGTGATTTTTTTTTAACATTTTTCTAGAATATTTTCTATATTATTTTATTTTTTTGATTAGACCAAACCATTTTTAATACTCTTCACATTATGAAAAAAAAAACTATTGTTTACTATACCTATTTTTTATAAGGATATCCTCTAATAATATATATTATTATTATATTATATTATAGTATTGTATACGTATTTATTTATTCAAATCATAATACAAACAAAATATTATATTAATAAAAAATATATAATGCGTATCTGGGAAAAAAAAAAATCGTTTGTTCCTATAATACGCCGACAACAACCTCGACAAAGACATTTAAGTACCATTGTTTGATCAATTGGCAGCAGGTACTTTTATTTTCATTCAATAGTTGAACCGTGGTTACCAAAATTAACCATTAAAATATCTCAACTTTCCTCACTGTCCCTAGAAATCCAACGAGAATGACCAGGCCAGTTCCAACTCAACTGCCAGTTTATTTTCTTCTTTATCTGAAATTTGAATATAGTTGCATGGATTAATGCACAGGCATTATTAAACTCTTTTATTAAAATATGCTTCTTAATTTAAACGGGTATTTGTATATAATATTTTTTAATTATAATTAGATGTGTTATGATTTAATGTCTACCATACGTATGGGCTTAGATTCTGAGCGAAGCGATGAATGTATTGATATTTTACAATGATGTGTGTTTATTTTTAAATTTTTTTTTATTTTTTGTCTGTCATTATCTTTTAGGACAGTAAAAGTGCTTAGATTTTCTTCAACAGTAACTTTTCTGATAGGAAAGTGAATCTAGTTGGTACTTTGGGGGGTCAAAAGTAAAAATTTCACAGTAGTTTTCAAAAGCGACAAGAAAAACAAAAGAAAAATTAAAGAAAAACGGGAATTTTTACGCAAAATCTGTTTTCGAGAAAATGGATTTTGGTTTTTGGTGCAACTCTAAAACAAATGACCGTAGGTACTTGAAAATTTCACTGAATGTTTGCATTAGCATTTTCTATACACGATAAAATTTTGAAAGTAATTTGACACTTTTTGAGCTGTTGACGGACATTGTCTGTTCTCAATTTTTTTAGTTTTTTTTTCTATAAATATCAATAAAATTTTATTTGTTGGGTAGAAAAACGTGAAAATTTAATGCAAGGCTCCTAATATATTGTTGCAATAGCAGTTGAAAAATATTGAAAATATTTGGCACAATTTTTTTTTATAAGCATTTAAAGTTCAAATTTAAAATGTAATAATTCTTTTGTAGTTAAAAATTTATAAAATGTTCAACTTTTGTAGCTAAGGATTAAAAAATTAAAACAAGGTTCCACGTAATTAGGTTATATATAAATGACTTTATTCACAATAATATCATCAAATATACTTGGTAATATCATAGGCTGACTGACTGTTTTCGCTCAGAATCGTTTTTCTTATACAATGATATTATACCATTGAATTCAAATTTAACACCATCCATTACAGTGACCCACTTGTAACATACTATACAGCAGAGTTACATCCACTTTCCCACCTTTTTATAATTTCTTTTAAATCGTAATAACAATTTTGTACGAAAGTTACTTAACTCAACATATCTAGACACCGCCTAAATACGCTCGCGCTGTATTTCGATGATTTCCAAACCTTAATCAGGTGCGTAGTATATTAAGACCACGAAATGTGATCCTTTAGAGTTGGTGACAAGATTTGAGAAATTATATTATTATTATGTATTGTGAACGAGTAGATGTGTAGTGATCACGTTATAGGTAACAAGTTGAGTACCAACAAGGTTTCTCCATGACATGCAGTTTTACGTGCTTAGAGGGGTGGCTTTCGAACCCCCATTGCCCCAAACTGGATCGACTAAACGGTTAAACTGGCTTGACGTAACGAAACTAGTATAATATATATAGGTACGCCGATGACGAACAAAGATCATTCGAGCGTATTTGATAACCGTATTGGAAATATGAGACCAGTAAAGATAGAGACTAACTATGAGCTAACTAGCCATGAGTTAGGACTATTGGAAAGTAAATTTTACGAGCGTCCAGCAGATGTATTTCGTCTCATGACGTGATTAAGATAATTACTATCGCATACAGGATGTGTTGTAGAAACACTACAGTCGAGTAAAATACGGTGGTTAACATTTAAAATGCAATGGGTAAAATCTCCGAAATGTTCAGATTAACACGGTTTTTGAATAAAACCGAACCAATACCCGATCCCTAAGACTTTAGGCGTTTGCGATGTATGTATCGGTCACAAATCGTTATTACGCGCATTGTCCCCATAGTACTGTGATATATAGAAACTAACTATACACAATTTCAGCCTAATTCATAAAAACTTGTAAATTCTACAAATCTAAAAAAAAAATTCGTAACCTTCGTAACTGGTTGCTGAGTTGTAGATTAAAAGGAACTCGAATCCCTTCAATCTATATTCGCTGTATGCCTTTTTAATGACATTTCAAAACGGTATAATAGACGTCATCGCGTTCGATTTATGAGTTATGTATAGGTAAATTGTTAATACTTGTGTTATACTTATTAATAAGCCATATATTATTATAACAATATCCTCTCACAAAAAAAAAATTGAAACGCAATGGAATTTAATTATGAGTTTTCTTTTTAGACAGAGTGGACGTCTTTGTAATATTATACATATCATAATATGGTACCTGCTATACATGATATTAGAAATCTGCGCACGCCTTTGATTTGATTAATCAATATTTTGAATGGAGATATTTTAATTCGTTATCATAAAGTTTCTTATACAATTATAAATACTGGTAGGCACAATAAAAAATGTCAAATCAGGACATAATTTAGTTTTTAATGGCAAAAATTAAAATAATTAAACCATAAAACAGAAATCCGAATGTTTATTTTAATAATTTACAAAGCACAAAACAATTAATAAACTTATCAGAAACTACGAGCTACGGGCTCAGTTTGTTGCAAATTTATGTATTATAATAAATATTATAATCGATTAAAAATACTTTTAAAAGTTCTTTATGATTTAACGTTTTTAATTGAAATAAGTTGAATTAACTGGTATTTTATGGAATTCAAATAAATACAAAAGCAAAATATTATTATTCAAACATAACTGAAAACATAACATTTTATACAGGTGTGTTTATTATTTATATTGTATTTGTAATTTGTTTGATGTCCATATAATGGTTTGTTGTTGAATTACTTGAATAACTTGAATTAACTGTAGAAATTCAACTCATTTAACTATTTAGACACGCCTAAAACTAATTACCGTTTGGTACAGTTTGCTGCAGTTATCCAAAACATGATTTGAATTTATTACGAAAATCGAAATTTCGAATAAAATGTTCAACGCGGTATCTGCAGTTCCCAAAATGCATACGTATAATATACGAAATAAGATTTTCATAGATATTTTATAATATGCAGTGGTTCGATCATTATTTTATGTGCATTGCGTTGTTTCAGTAGACTTCTGGGATAATAATAATATATCGATGATTTTAGTGCGCCAATGGGAGGATCCTCGAAGCGATCACCGCCGCGTGTCTTATACCGCGGGCCAGTCTTCGGTGTTTGCGGGGGGGGGGGGGGGGACGAAATCCGGCACGGCGCATTGTGCAAAAACAACAACAATAATAATATTAATAAATAACAATAACAATAAATATTCAATAGTTATAATACAATTGCGGTGCTGCTGCAGACGGTCGTCGCGAGAGAACTCATAATACGCGTCGTGCATGGCCTCGGAGGCGAACGGTCGCGGCGGGCCGGGCGAATTTATCGTACGGTATCGGATTATCGACGGACGCACGCGATGTTTACGTAAAAAATCGGAAAAAAAAATCGGACCGGACCCATAAATCAGGTGGAAAAATCCCCGAAGAATGCACGCCTCGTACACGATAATATTATTATTATAAATCGAACGGCAGTCTGTTGGCGCAGCTGGACGGCCGGCTAAACGCAGTGTCCTACGACGGCGGCGGCGGCGGCCACTCCCGGCCAACATAATATTAAATACAAGCGTATATATATTAATAATATAACACGAGGTTAAAAACGTATATATTTATTATATAATAATATATAATAATATTATTGTGTGTACGTGAAAATAGTGTGCCTGTACCTATACGGTTGCGCGTATATATCATAATAGGTATATAATGATAACGTCATGTGCATTATTAGGTTGGTAATAATATATTATGTATGTAAAAACTATGTATATTGGGTATACATAATATGTTGTGTATATAACGCCCCGCTATGTTTTTCCATCGTCATCGTAATATAATAATATAATACTATAGTAATATGCATTTTATTAATAGGTCCAATAAATTATGTTATTGCCGGATTTCGATTTTTTCGTCCCCCGACCCCCGACTCCCGGAGCCGACAAGTACGGTTTTCTTTTAATTTTTTCTTTTTTTTTTTTAATTGTCCGTCGCACGACACCTATTTATAATAATATTCCGGTACATGCACACGCGGCCTCCTCCCGAGACGCATCGATTAATATATATAATATTTTTTTATCTTTCGGTCGCCCGTGCACACACACACATCCTCACGCACATAATATTATCATCGTCATCATTTGTACGTAGGTAGGTAGGTTATAATATTATATGAAAAAAAACTGCTTTTTCGCTCATAAATTACGCCGACGTCTATTGACGGATGGACTCGGCGTTGTATATAATAATAATATTATAATACGATATAGACACGTGCATATATTAAAACACATGATACGATATTACATTTAAATAGTGTTTTGTCGGCAATCCCGCGGTCGCCGACCGGTGGTGTATACATATATATGTATATTATATTATAGGACATACAAGTAATTCTACCTACTTATAAATGTTATTACGACGACCGCCACGTGGTGGTTTTCCGTCCGTACGGTGGCAGCTAATAAAACGCGATCGTGAAAAATCGATTCCGGTAATCCTGCACGTCGCAGTGTATATATTATAGTAATATAGTATAATATGTACTTGGTGTAGATGTAGTTTAGACTCCGGGGTCGAAGGGAGGAACGTGTTATTTTTTACACGATGAAGGTAATTTTTTTAAATCATTTTACATTTCTTTTAAGCGTCCTCACATATTGATTGGTATTAATTTTAGTGGTGATCATATCTCACAGCTATAATTGAATGTTGATTGTATTTTCGAAATTTTATGTTGTTTGGTTGTCTAAAAAACGCTCCAATTTACGAAACATTCGTTTTTCCAGAATATAACCATAGTAGCAATATTTACCTATCAATTGAGACTCGCACACTATAATTGCATATAATAGCGATCATACCTATTCAAAAAGGATTAGTTTAAAAAAATAACATTTTTGGTTATTCTGTACTGAACAATCACAAACATTGAAGTTTTTTCTTGTTATCCTATACTGAAGTTTTTCACCGTCTTCCCATATCGAAAGTACAAACCACGTACTTTCAACGTACTCAAAATCATATTTTAAAATTGTTATATTGGTTATTTAAAAAATTGTAAGTGTTTTTTTTTTTATTATTATTATTGTTTTGTTACTCCAGATAATATCGGTATTCTTGCGAGCAGAAAATAAAACAATAACGGTTCTTGATGGTGTATAATATTTTCACACGAGACGGATCGCACATCAGGCGGAATGCTATACTATAAACCGATAGTATATAGACGGAACTATTTATGAATTAAAAATTAAAAAAAATCGCATATTATATCGGCGACTCGGCCACACAAAGAGTATACGGTTCGGAAAATCGCGAGTCACGAGGGGGCGAAACCTTCGGATCCGGCTACCGTTATTGGTATAGGTAATAGGTACAATATAATATAATAATATGAACCGCAGCGACGGTCCTGGTGACTATACGCGTTGCTACCAGATCGGCGCCGGCGGAAGATTACACGGTATGTGCGGACGCAAACCGGTCGAAACAATTACCGCGGTAGGAGTCGTGTTATTACCCGGTCTGTTTTTGGACGTGATTTTATTCCTCCATACACCCCCCCCCCCCTCCTCAGAAATCCTATTTTATGAGTTCGCTTCTGCTCGTCCGACGGCGTGGCGTCACCGGCTTATGAATGTTTTGCGACGTCACATCCGCGACTATGGTTAGATAATGGCCGCAGCACCACAGATATATAGTTGTAATATAATATTATAACTGTTGGATGTTCCAGGAAAACTGGAAAATATGAAATAACACGTCTTCCATAGAAGTGAAACAAACGTATTTGGAAATATTTTTGTATTGAAAACGGAAACTTTACGTCATATTACGTTATTATGTAATTGAAAGTACAAAGGTTAAAAATCTTATGTCTGAAATGAGCGTCTGTGAGATCGTGTCCATTCGTATCATGCAGTGTCTACCCGGGGTACTTTATTGATGACATCCCAAGATCACCTAACGGTGTGCAATTTTTTTCCTCGAAGGACTATCTCAAAAAACATAGTGTACATAATAATGTACGCTACTTGATGACGAGCTGAAAATTCAAAAAAGAAGTTATAATATAACCATATGCACAAAGTCAGCGTTCGATTATTTGTATGCCTACACATAATACAAACGGACATCGTCTTTTGGATACACGAAGACGTGAGATTCTTAACAATTGGACTCTAAATGACGCATATATAATGTAGTTTCTGTTTTCAATAAAAACAACTGTATAAATACATTTGTTTTTACTTCTTTGATAGTAATATCATATTTTCCAGTATTCCTACATAGTAGGTAATCGACTGCTCGGCGAATGTCATATTAACACAATGGAAACGGAAGTAATGCATTCTGCTACACAAGGTTATGTTCCGGTCGTACATATACTTGTGTACCTATAGGCATCAAGGGTAGATATACTATATCCCGCAGTACGGTACATAGAAGACTATTCACTTGTATTGCCATAATACGGTATACTGTACAATATTCATGTTTTGATGTCCCTTTGCAGATTTTGTACAAATAATAAAAAAAATGTCGACGAACAGTGATGCGTACCTATACATGCAGAGTACCTATACATATTATATAGGACGTAAATATTGGACGTCGTACCTATATATACGTACCCCGGGACATTGTGCACGTGGGCGACCGGCGCGCGTCTATAAATTTGATTTGAAATTTCAAATTCAACGTCGCGCGCGCCTGCGTTTCGAAAATTATTATTAAAAACCGCAACGCGGCCGACCCGTTCGCGTCGCTAGCGGGCGGGGTGAGCGGAAATTTACGACCCGCTGCGCGTGCCAACTTACACGGTAGCGGACCGGTTCCACGGCGCGGGGCACGCACACTAAATCCTCCGAGCGCACATTACTGCGTTATATATACGATATACACAATATTATTATATTATATTGGGTATATTATAATATTATGTTATGGCGTGGTACAACTATAACCTACCCGTCGTACATCGTCCCGTACCAGTGTGTGTGTGTGTGTATATTTATTATAGGAGAAAAACAAAAACTAGTAGGTAATAATAATAATAATCGTAATGTGTATAGCAGTGAATGCGGCGGCGGAGGCTGTGAATATTATAATGCGCTGTGGTTTCGCATATCTCGGCCAAAATAATGTGTTATTTATGTAATTTTATTATTATTATTATTAATATCGACCGGAAAAAATACGTTATAATGTTATGCGTGCGATTCGACATGTGTAATATATTATATTATATTATTTTATTATTTATCGTGTGCGGCTCCGGCGGCCGCGCATAATTGCATTGACGCACGAACTACGGGGTCCTTCGATATAAAATATATATTATAAATATATATATCGTTTACACCGCGATTAATATTATTGTTTATATCGAGCCGTTGACGCTGGTTTGACGATAAACGGCATTATATTATGCGAAAACGACGATTGATATCCCCCCCCCCCCCCCCGTGTGTAATTCAACTCTATGAATTGACGCAAACCGTGAAAATCGTTAAATATCATATAATTATTTTGAGGGCTCTGCAGGCGAAATTCGAGGGCTGTTGCAGGAGACGTATATATAGCTGCAGGTATAAGTCTTGCAATCGTCGTAAGCAGCGGTCGCGTTCCAACCGCATGTATTGACTTATGTGGCTGTTTAAGTAACTAGCAGACTAGAAATTGAATTCACCAGTTGGTGCGCAGGTACTTGCAGATCGCATAAAAAATTCTCCGGCTCTATAACGATAATGTTGTTATGTCGGAAAACCGCGCGACGGATACCGCGGTATATTATTATAATACCATATATATACGCTGTATTATATGCACCCGGTATTATACGTGAGGTATTTACCTATTAAATTGTATACAAAGCTACCGTTGTTGGAATTCGGCCGTCACTCGCCGCGAATAGAATATCATCTATGTTGTAGGTATATTATAATAACACATTATAATACGCGTGGCGTTTTGGTTCTTTGAGTGTCTTTGTGCGCAAGTATGCAGGTAGGTATACGGCTTCTATGGCTAAAACAACTTACATGCGAAATAATGTAGGTACAGCGATAATGACAATATTATTATGTTATAATAAATAAAACGCGCGCGCTTTGTGTAGAGCAATACAATTTCGCGTATTAATATTTCATGTTAAAATAATAATAATAACACAGTGGATTCTTATTGTGCCGAACGTCGAAATCTCAAATTTTTCGTAATGTCGTTGTCAATTTAAATCCCCTTGAATTAATAATTACCGTTAAAGTATACCGTTGTAAGTATAAAACTCGACGTCACGAACACTTTTCTGTTCCTCCTGAAGTCCTGAGTCTCGACATAACGAGAGTTTACTATAATAATCATAAGTCATGACATATCGATGCATATTACTGTACATTACGCGCGTGTATCTTCACGTTAATTGCACCGGAAAACGAAATCATTTTGTTTCGAGGTTTCTGAAGCCAGACGTAAATTGTTTTATTCAAATTTCGTTTATGTATATATTACTATATACGCGCTGCGAAGTAAAATTATTTACCTCATTTTATTACCATTTTTCTTTTTCTTCCCGTTAATGATAACCGGAACCGCGGTTGATGAGTCTCATAGACATATTTTATAAGTACATGTTCGTACAATAAAAAAACAAAGTCCACCTGTGTTCAACTGGCCAATAAGAAAATCATTACGTGCGATGACGTAGGTGGTTTAATTTAAATGTTTTATTTATAGAATAATTATGAAGCGCGTTGCATCTGTTTAATAATTGTGTTCTGCAATGAACAACGATAGTATGATAATACTGTAATAAACACTTATTAGTATTTTATGATAATGTTTCATAATTACTGATTATTTTTTACCGAATTTGAAGTCGATTGTTAATACACCAACGCATACAAAGCACCTCTATATTTGTACCTACACTCCTTAAGCAGTAAAAAAAAAAAATTAAAACGATTATATAACATAACATTAGAATAAAACGTATATATACAATGTGCATATAGTAGAAATAATATAATATAGTATACGTCGTGTCCTTTGTACGTATATAGTGTTTATTTCAGGAGGCGACTGGAGATAAATGTAACGACTTATCCGAGGCATTGTCTAATCTTTAAGGTTTTTATATCCGGTCGCATTTGAAAACAATTATTGGCACATGCGCTGATATTAGTACGATGTATGAACAACTTGGAAGATAAAACTGTCAGAACTATCAGTGGTGTTCTCTCTGCTGCCCTCTCCTGCAGCGGACGGGCCGTCATGTCGTATGAACTGCTACTGTATACTTTTGAAATAAATACCACCGACACGATCGCTGCTGCAATATCAATCGAATTCGGTTATAGTTTCGTGCTCGGAGAGTTTAACGAGATAAAGAAATATTCGAAAAATTGTGACGACATAATATAGGTACACAACGTTGTTTTCAATAGCGTTCGATCAAGTTGTTGCGCAAAAACGCTCGATAATTTCGCACGGAAACCGCGTTTTTCCAGGACACAGTATAATATTATGTTAACCGAATTACGCTCAACGCGTCCGAAACTAAAATTACCGACTTGCACATAGGTAGTAGTTATAAAATATGGGCATGTATATAACCGCGCCCCCCCGAGCGGTATGACTCGTGGTATATACCGCGGCTAATAAGTCACGATTTCCGGGCCGTGTCGATAATGACGATTCAATAAACCGCTCTGTGTGTGTACTGTGTGCGTGTGTGTGCGTGTGTCGGCATGTGTGGGCCTCTCATAATGTAATATGTGATGTGATATTATTCTTCTCGCAGGGTGGCCGCATCGCACAAACGTGTAATGACCGGCTATTATAGGAGGCGCGCGGGTTTTGATTAGTAGGCGGCGCCCCTTTCGGGTGAAGAAACGCGCACAGACAGACGGACGGACAGACATGTGTGTGAGTGTGTGTGTGTGTGTGTGTGTGTGTGTGTGTGTGTGTGTGTGCGAGTTCGGTATAATACTATAGTGTTCTACACGAGACGAACCGAACCGGACGAAATTGTGTCATTCGAGTTCGATTTCGCTTCCTCGAAGACGTCTCATTATTATTAGGTGTTATTATTGTTGTTGTTATATTGTCGTCGTCGTGCCATGCTGGTCTCTCCGCGTCTGGCGTTTAATTGTTTAGGAAAAAAAAATGACGCGGGTGCGCCTCCCCCCATTGTGTTACGGTTTAGACACCCGGTCGCGTGCACCGACTGAGGCGCGTGCGTGTAACCGGAAATCTGGGATGTGGACGTCGGGTGCGAGGCACGAACAATGGGGTTCTATACGTGGTCGAGGCACAGAGGTATAACTGCACTGGTATAGGTAATGCGGTATAGCACTGGTATCTATCGTAATATACATGCAATGTAAAGCCGGGTTCACACTACACCGTGACGTGTAAAATAATCACAGATACCATAGTTACCAAACGATACTGCATAGTTGAATATATTCACCTTTTGACCGTATGGTTGCATTATGTGCGAAAAGGTGATAACTAAAATAAAATAATATTATGTTATCACCAGGTACAATATTCATATCATTGATATTGCGTTTTGGTATAAACATAAAAATATGATTTCACACGACACGGTGTAGTGTGAACCCAGCTTTATGTGGGTAAACCACAGATACCTTATACCATAGTATATATAAGGCCTAGTTTGTAGTACTACACACGCAATAAAATTATTATATTGAGAGCACTTTTCACGTATTTTTTTCCAGTGTTCGAACCGGCGGCGGCGACCTCGCATCGACAATATTATAATACTATGGGATATTGCGATACGTACTGCGTTTGGTCGTTTTCTTCTTTTCCTCGTCTGGAACAACGTAATAAATGTATAATTTAATATAAAATCATGTTATAGTCTCCCGAAAACGTTACGCATATATTTCGTATCGGCTGCTGCCTGCGCGTTTCGGAAACGACAAGCTGTATAGGCTAATATTTTCATTATTTTTTTTTTTCCAGCCACCGCAGTCGTATATACACGTGTACAATATACACGTATACATAATATAATATATATGAGCGCGACGTTCCGGGTCATAACAATGACTTACTGACGCTATAAATTTTCATTAGCACCGGCCGGCACGCGCGTTTATCCACCGCCGCCGAACGGCAATCGGAAATCTCGCCGCGCGTTATACATTTCTCCGCGTTATTTATTTATTTACAACGATTTTTTTCCGTACCTCCGACCAGCCCGGTATGATTATTACCACGGGCCTGGTATATATCCCTAGTATACCTGTATACATAGTTGTACGCCGAGTTTTTATTTAATCAAAAACCGTCGCCGCCCTCTTCGAATTACGCATGCCGGTCGCTATATATGCACGAGTAACTACCTACACACCTATAGTGCTAATATTGGCACATATTTTCGTGTTATATTGACCATGATAGCATTATAACATCATATTGTATCATTATTGTGATCGTTGTGTTCGATTTTTTTTTCTGGTGGACACTCGGCAAAACGTATGCATTAGAGATTGGGGGCCTAAAGTCGGGGACACTTAGAGGTCACGCGAACGACAGACGGTAACTTCGTTTTGGGCTGTATACTTCACCGCCGTCGATTGTAGATTAAAAGTCGTTTCGATTCGAAGTATCGTTAAATCGTGTCAAAATATATATCAGTGCGATACACCTAGTCGACCAACGACCGTCATTGCCTGCGTGTGCTTCTGTAAAGGGAATTTCACGAGTTAAAGTGTTAAACCGATCGACGGAAAACCGATTTAATAATAATATCAGCGTCCAGTATATATGACAAAAATGTATTATGAATTGTATTTATACATAAATATATTGCAATTTATTTATTTATCGAATACTACAACTGGCAATTGCAATGCCCTCCGCTCACGATTTGAACACTGCGACGATCGCATATGATAATTAGGTCGTCGAACAGACGATCGCGTCTATATGCGATGTAGGTACCTATGGTATATTATAATAAAAACAAGGGCGACGTTCAAACCGCGTTTCCATTAAATCAGTTGGCTTTTGTCATCAGTTTTTTTATTCGTTGTAATTCCGCATATATTATGTATAGCTAATTACTGCACATCACTAAATCTCTTTCTCACTCCTTCTCCCTCCCCTTCTCTCGCTCGTTCTCTGTATGTATTTACAATATATATTTATTTATTATACATATAAATATATATTTTAATGTATACCTAATAGAATACATCCATAATAGTGTACAAGCGTATTTTTTTTATTCATATCTTTCACGCTGTGTTCGTATGTGCATTATAATGACGTATATAATGTATTTATATATATATGTCTACGCGATATACCTAAATACGTATGTGTATATGCTCGCCCATTATAACGCCGCGCTGTGGCCTGCACGCCGTTTATTAATTTGCTCGTTATATTATGTGTAGTGCAATAAATATTTTTTAAATCGAGTCTCGGTCGTACGCATAATATAATATATATTAAATAATATGTATAAAACGGTTCGTCGTTGGACCAATATTATAACATGATATATGACCGCAGCAATTAGTTTCGAACAACGCTGATTTGTATACATATATGCGCATAATACGACGTTATTCGCGACGGACATTTAAAAGTATAAATCCTCGCGAGTCAAACCATACCTACACACACACACACACACACACACATTAATAAATGTTATGTTTTTAAATTTACATCGGTGCTCGGGATGACCGCGTGCGGGGCTGCAAAACGGCGGTCCACTTTATCACGGACGCGTATGTATATATTATTATTTATAGGTATTACAGTATATTATTATCACATATTTCTATATAGTACTAGATAGCGAACTCCTGCCACGAATTGAAGCTTCAAGGTCGGTTGGCAATTGTATGGTATTTCATATGACAAATAAGATGATATTGTGATTTATCGTATTTTATTATTTCTAAACATATTGTTAAAAAAAAATATATTTTATATAAGTCATTTTACATTTACTATATTATTTGACCATTAAAAAAAATATTATTCCTAATACATTTTGTAAAACGAATGAAATGTTTTGCCAACCAACAAAATGGCGGCCGTCCACAGCTGAGCTTCACTTGTAAAAATGTAAATTGTATAGGAGTTCCTTATCTAGTGTAGTATAGAAGTCTGTGATTATTATATTCGAGTCATTGAGACCAATAAAACGACCATCACGCGAGCGATTGTACGTAAATTCGATCAATTGCGCAAAATACACGGTCATCGCGTATATAATAATATTATTATGATGGTGACAACGCGAGTGTCTGTTGAGTGCACGACGATAAAATATTCAACTGGATAAGGTATTCGTCTCATCCCGGAAATCACCGGCATTTAGCTCGAACTAACCATAATAATAATATAATACGATTATATCTATTTCTATAGAATGGTCACACGAAAAATATATAATAAACGCTTATAGTGAAAATCGCTGTAGTCTTATATGAACCATAAACTAATGTAGGGCTAGGTATTTGATTAACATCTTACACGTACGACGAATTATTAGCAACACTATAATATTTATAAGTGCCCGGTGCAGGGCATTGATTGATAACGTCTTGACATTTCACATAATATCACCGTGACTTCGACATCTTCGAGATAGAAAACAGCGGCTCACTCACGAATCACATGACATTATACATAATATTCTTACTCGATATTATGACGTATAATACACGTCATATAGGTGGTAGGTTAGGTACTCGCCCAAAACCTAAAGCCATATATTATTATAATATCATAACGGCGAAACAGCGAATCCCCTGTTTTTCGCTATTCCCCGTTCGTGTCACAGAATAAACTTTGGCTGCAGAAGTAGATTTGTGCCGTACAGTAAGTAGGTATACCATAATATAATAGCACCTTACACGCATACCGGAATCGCGGTGCCCGTTGATCCGGAGCCAAATTTATCTCTCCGCATACGTGCCCGGCACCTCGCGAAAGCGGAATAATAACGCGTGGCGCTTTACTATTATATGTCGTTGAAAATCTACGAAAGCGGTGGTACTGCCGTATCAAACTGAAATCCTACCGCACACACACACTCAGGTCTGACTATCATTGTTATTATTACGACCGTTTATATATACATATATATAACCTAACCTATATAAATATATTATAATATTACATTATATACATAATAATAATATTATCACATTTGCACTCCTTCCGCAGCCACACACTTCGCCCGTATACACGTATCTCTCTCTATATATATATATATATAAACATATTATATACATCTTACATCTTACGTATACGCGTATAGGTATATATACGTAATTTATGTGAAAGTGTGGTGAGTACATTATCTTACGTCGGTGCGAGCTGAGCATGTGCAGATATCGGCGATATGACCGCGGTATATATGATATGATATATATATAAGTATACCGCTATACACGAATACACTGCTGCACAAACGGTATATAACCGTCGAAAACCCGCAGATAAGCAGCTGAGCTAATTGCCGGGCGCCAACAGCAATAATTCGACTGGAAGCAATTATATTATATCATAGTGTACATAAATATATACATATACCGATATGTATTAAAGGTATGTATATGTTATATGCTTCGGGACTATTGTGCAGGGTTATGTTATGTATATGTATATTAATTATATAGGGTTACAAGACTCGGGCGGCGGCGGCGGAGTAGGAGGAGGAGGAGATCTAAACGCGGCAGTATGATGGCAAAGGATTTTCGCGGCCTTGCAGCGAGCGGGGAAGAGTCGAAACGAACGTTGCCTTTAATAATAATAATTATTATTATTATTATTTTATTATTATTATTATCGTCGCCATTCTGCCCGCGCCAGCGCGACGAGTGCGTGCGGTGCCAAAAGTCGTGAGAGTGGAACGTTTCGATAAGAGAGAAAAGCTTTCGGCCGGCAGTTTGTTCGGCACAATTAAAACAGACGCCGCGCATATACGCGAAACTTTTCACCGATGAAAATATATTATACAGATGTTCGATATCGTTAAACTATATATAATACACACACACATATATATGGATGTCCTGCTGCTCGCAGAAAATCCTGTCGAGGAGAGGGAGCCGAGAATTCAAGATGTTGCAATAAATTGTGCACATAAATATTATGTACGCGGGGAATGAGAAGTTTTATGCAATAATAATATTAATGATGCATTAAATCGAACCCAGTGCCTTCGAGAGTGCACGCAGAGAATCGGGAAAAGCGCGCATGTGATTGGACGGTGTGCAGCGGGTAAAAGAGAACAAGTCAAATTTCGGATAAATTATATAAACAGGGTATCTACATATTATTTTCTTTTAGAAAAACTGAAATAACATTCAACGTCGTTTCTATTGCAAAAATATGCACGATAGCACTGTCACGACAACTCTCATCTTAAATTATAGTTGTGAAGAACGAAAAATACATTTATACAGTCAAAATGGTTAGGAAAAGTTTCTTTTCGTTTTCTAGAAAGTTGGGGTTTTTGACTTGTTCGCTATTATCCAAAAACTGTCCATATTTTCAGGGCGATCAACGTGTATGGTTTTTTATAGTTTTGAGTTGAAGCTAATTTAAAAAAAAAAAAAAAACGTTTTGGTGCACTTTGTATAATATAATATTACCTATATATTAGTACTTGAAAACATATTATATAATTCAACAATATATTATTATACCTATAGATCTTTTGTTGTCCATACAATATTGTAATTTTCTATTTATTCCTATATAAGTAAGTTTGACAAATGTGTAATGATAAAGTTCACACGAGAACGAGGAGTCATCTTTAAACTAGTTAAACTTATTGTATTTGCTCAAATTAGTAAAATTAGTACTCAAACAACTTTTCTATTAGGTACCAATTTATACGTACCTAGTTGTTGTAAAATAAAATTTTTTATAACATTTTTAAATTTAAAATTAATTTTCTATTGCTTCAAGTTAGAATCGTGTAACCTATATAGGTACATAATATATCGATGTTAAATTCTGTATAAGCTTTAGTACCAATATATAATTTAGAGAGGTTTAAAACAATTTTTAAACAAGCGTATTACTATTTTGCAGAATTACTCTTTTCGCTTATTTTTAGTCTCTCAAAAACGTAATTTTATTAGAAATCTAACAAATACTGGGCGAGCATGATAAATCCGTGACGCGATTGGTCGCGGTGCCTTGACATGGTATATTACATCGACGATGGTGTTCTTACCATGATAGGTAATGAGAGTTTTGCATTGCTTTCTGTCTATTTCTTGTTTTATTTCTACCTATTTAGTTAACATCGTTATTGTATTATGTATTATTATTTGTTTATAACAATGTTTTATCATCACAGAAAATATAGCCAAATGTTGTTGTTTAGTTTTTAAAATGCTAAAGGCCTATTATAAACATGCGTTTATAATATATTACCATCATTTTATTATAATGTAAAAGTCACGGTTCGGAGAATCGTTTTGATAAATAAACGCAAAAGATAATATATAATATTATGTTAAAATAATATAAGTTTGCAAAAAAACTAAAATAAACAACTTGGAAATTATATTTCATACTTTTGTATAAACGATGAATAATATACACCCACGTGAGTCTTGTTAACATAATACGACTGTTCGTGTTTAATGTGTAACTGAAATACTTTTATCGTCGCATCACGCTAACTTTATTGGTATAAGTACAAGGGGAGGGGAGAAACCGTGTATTCGCCATTTTTTGGCTCTTACATTGTATCTCTATGATGAGAAAACGATGCTTAATATTAAAATGATTTTTCAGGTACATTTATTCGAAACGCCTACCTAGTACATAATAATATTATGGATAAAATATATATACAAAAAGATTTTGTAAACGATGAGCACAAATGGCAATCAGACTTCGGGAAGAGTTTCGGATGATTAGCGAGGGTGGAAAAATCGAAAAATAATTTACGAATTCCAAATTATCACTATTCGACATTAGTCTACAGTAACTGGTATAAATAAGCATAAAAACTACGTGTAGGTACCTACGCTTCAAAGTTATTGTTCAATTGTAACCGTATATGATGGTGTCTGAAAGACGAAGGTATATTTTTTATCGTCTTGACTTCAATATATCAAAATTCATGAAAACTGAATATTATTTGATATATTATCCACCATTTTATATTAATATTTAATACAATATTTTGACAAAATTACGATAATCAATGTACCTACCTATTTACTCTCTGAAAAACTGTATAATATAGTATTGTTATTTTATTTAATATGGCAACGTATAACAATTATAATATACTACCTAGCTAGTTATATATTATTATACTATACACATTTATTTTGTTTTATTTTGATTTTATAGTTTTTTAATTCACATGTTCATATAGATACATATTAATATTAATAAATCTAGGAGAGGCTATTACGTTTGAATTATTATTATTTTAATTGTTATTATTTAATGACCTGCAGCAGACGACCCTTCAGATCAATCCTACGCCTATTATGCTAATACAGAAATAGAAATCAGGATCCATTGTAATTGTCTTTACTTCACTTAGAAGTTTCGAATATTAAGAAAATATAACGTTTAATTATTTGAGTCGTTGGTATTTAATCGTTTCCGATTGTTGTGTACAACATAATAATAATATAATCACACATATTATTTCATTGTATCTTGGAACCATTAAGCGAGTCATCATAATATAATACGGTTATATTATTATGTGTGTTACGTTTGGTTTTTTTTCCTCAAAAACTTTCTTTTCACTACCATTTTTAAAATCATAATAATTCAGTGGAACTAAACGACTATATAGGTACCACTGCAAAACACAGGCCGTGTGTACCTATTTACTATTAACTGCAGTTATCTTTAATCAAATGAATAAGATATAGGCACTCTTAACTCTTACTTCAGACATAGGTTTATAAGCGATATACATAGTACGCTTTTTCGTTCACAGATGGATTATTTTATGTGTCGAGTTTAAGGCGGTGCATACATTTTATGTATTAGCGGTGCACCTATAATGTTGTATACAATATGCGTGTTGCTATATGTGCCTCGCGCATCTGAAGGTATATATTTTAGACGAACAAATTATTCAAAAGAAAGGAACCATCGGGGACTCGGATGAGGTTTTTAAAAGTTGTTGTATCGAGGATATAAGACGTGAACGTTGAGTGGAATCGCGGTTCAATTTGAAACTTTGTATGCTAACGAGCGAGTACAGTAAGTCTGCACTATAAGAAAATCTAGCTAAGTTGTGCGCCACCGTGATTTCATTTTTTTTTCCAAGAGGCATTTTACGCGGTTTCTATGTTATGAACAATTTGATTAATATATATGTATAGGTATATATAAAACCGCGAGAAAACTTTTCGTTGTGTTTACTCAATAGAAATTTCAAAAACAAGCCGTGCGTACCAAAGTTAAAGTTAGGTAAATGATCATTAAATCATTGCATCGCAACAAACATGGCAGATTAAATATTATTTCAACATCAATTATAGTTTGGTAAACAATTTTTTCTTAAGCTAATATACTGTCAGACGTATAGAATATATATTTATACTTTTATATACAGCTTTGTATGTATAATTATATGAGTTTGTGTGTGTGTGCGCAACACGCGTATTACCTATATACCTATTACCTATACATAGGAACGTGTTACAATGTGCTTCGCGACGTCTTGTTAAAAGTTAACGTAGTGTGCGCATCACTTCACTTTTTTAATAAATCGTTAAATCCCGTGTGCACTTCAGACGTTCGATATGGATACGAGCATAACATTATAAAAATAATAATAACCATTATTATTTTATTATTACATTATCAGCATATAGTCTTCTGGGGGAACTCATAGGTATAAATAATTATATATACATATAGTCGAGATATATTTCCGTATATACCATTATTATACCTATATAGTATATATATATATATATACGTATACTTATAAATACTACATAGGTTACATACCTACACAAAGATTTAAACGTTCCGGCGATAGACTATTCGCAAGCACGCGGTGCCGTCCGGGCACACACCGTCTTGGCAGATTATAATATAATAATAATATATAAACGCGTTTAATAATATTTCCTCCTCGTCGATCTTCCTTATAAAGGAACGAGTTGAACACATATTATTTAATATCGCGCAGTCGGAAAAAAAAACTATGGCCGAACACGCCGGGTGAGGGTCGTATAATGTGTACGATGAGTTGCACAACCGATACGGTTTTAATATTATATGTTGTAATATATAAGTATGTAATAATGGTACAAGGTATATGGTGTATATAATAATATAATATCGTGCGGCACAAAGTTCGCTTCCGTTGCTATATATTATTGTATTATATCCGTCTCGACGGATTCCGTCAGCTTTCATCGCATCGTATATATTACAATATACCTATATAGGTATATATACTCTTTCTAGGGCATCTGTGCAGCGACTGGCTAGGGGGTACCTGCTTGGAGCGACCGCGTTTTTTTCATCTTCGGTTCGTGTAAAACTTATAAGGGTTTTTGATCGAACGCGTTTACGCCACTGCTGGTTGTTTCTGACAGACGCTCGCTATATACCTACTGTATATATAATGTGCGGGAGCGTGCGCACCTTACGTCATATAACGTGTGTATATAATACTTGCTTCCCCCCCCCTCTAACCTACCCATCGTGCCGACAACCGTTTTTTCGAATGATTGATAACAAACGATCGCGCGTACAAAACTCTTTTGAAAACACGAACAGCGCAGCGTCTACACCCCCTCCACACCCGCACCCACACGAGAGTGTCGAGAGGGCGCGAGCTTTTAATTATTTTATAGACTTTCTCTTTCTCTCCCCCGATATCTCACCCTCTCCCTCACCCCGTCCCTGTAGCGCGTTATACATACGTCACATTATATTGTACTCGAAATTACAATATTATATATAAAATAATAACGCGCGCGTACAAAAATCTTCCGCTTATCCGAAAACCTGTCACGACGAAACTTTTCCGATGTTTCTGCACATATATACGTCGCATCACTGTTCCGAACACGCCGTCCCACTCTTTCTCCTCATCCTTCTCCTTCTCCTCCTCCTCCTCGTCCTCCTTCTCTTTCTCCTTTTCCTCCTCCTGTGGCCCGGCGGGCGTAGTCTGCAGCCTCAGTTCAACTATATATTATATACACTCGAGCATATTATCCCAATCTCCGTTCGTTATTTATACCACGTGAAACCAAACCTCTACAATCTACACACGCACCAGGCAAGTGGATTTAAATATGATATTGGCGGAGGCGAGCACTTTACCTCCGGTCCATTCGCAATGTGATCATCGATCACGTCGATCACGAGCGTGCAGCCATTATACAGTGGCTATTTTTACTGCAATCTTTAAAGACTCAAAAACATTTATCGACATAATACAGCACGTGGGTTTTCAATGATAATTGCATTTTTTTTCTAGTGGTAGCTATAAATGCTCTTTTCAGTACAAATCTGTTGCATGTCGCGTTAAATAAATACAAAATTTTTTTAGAATGTTTGGTTTTTGAAGGCGTTTATAATAATTTGTAGAGGAATAGAGGATTTTATACGAAAGTTGAAATTGAAAAAATGTATTTCAAGATTCTAACCATGGAATCCAATAGGTACATATTTATTCTTCGACCAACACCAATAATTAAAATTAATCAAATTTTGCATTTGATGCTCCATACAATTCGATACTGACCGTTATATACGTAAAGTTTAACCTGCAGCTACCTCTCCGTGAACAAACCTTTATAACCACTGGAAACAAATAAACCAACTTCAGCATCATCAAATTAATACACCACCTAATTTTCATACAAATTATACAAAACGATTTAAATGATATATTTATATGTAGGTACAATGCATGTTAGATCCTAAACATGTTAAATATACCCATCATATTTGTGTCGTGATTATATAGTTGCCTAATGCATTTTATAAAAGTGTCATTTTACATTTTTAGGGCATGAATGCATTTTCGATAATGCACTATCTTAGTTGTTTAGACCATCAAATTTAAATTTAAAATTGAATTCGTATCACCCTTGAGATTTGAGTCATATCGAGACTAGAATGTCGACTAAAATATATTATTTAGCTATACAACTTTACATAGCACGTTTTGAAAAATGACAATATAATATATACGAGTATAAACTGAATAATTGTTAGTTTTTACATGTTAGGCTGTAACACAAAATAAAAATGTGTGTGTTTGTGTACTAGCTATACTGTTATATATTTTTTATAGGATTGACTTATTTCCGCCGTCCATTTAAATGTCGTCCGCGAAAATAATGTTTATCGATCCTTGCACATTGCGTATATTTTTAAACCCTAGCCACTGTGACAAACGTCGTCGTCGCAGTTTAATCATTATACGTGCAAACACAGAATTGCCAAGAGATTCCCTTTTTTTTTAGATACTTATAATATTTCAAGCAAAATATCGCACGTGTTTGATATGATTTTGGCAATCGCGTGACTTTTTGTCGGTCTGAATACGTCTTTCATAATAACGAATACGCGATCTTTAGCCGGATTCGCACTAATGACATGCATTATACGCGACACCATACATTAAAAACGTTATATTTTCTAAGTCGAAATTTCGTAATTTTAATACATACCATTTTTTTTTTTAAGCTCACGAAATGCCATAAAGTATCTATCAATAGAATATGCGTGTAAAATTATAACATCACTCAGGGTTAAATGACATTCTTTTGCGTCGCACCAACTGTTCTGCAGCGTATACGTATGATTTAGGTGTATATATATGTAGATATATTGTATTATATTATTATGTATTACATAAAAAAAATTAATGCTCGTATTTATTTTTTTTTTTATGAAATTTTTATACTCGCGGCGGACGTTAATGCGTATAGTAACGAATGCACGCAAACGTATATTATTATATTATACAATAATATTATATACCTATACTCGCACCGATACGCGCAATATTGATGGTCCCGACGAAAGATATTTTATATTTTATATTATATTAATATTATTATCCGGACGAACGTCCACCACGGTGTGTATATATATATATAGGTATACTATGACGTATATTATATTATAGTCATGAGCACGTTAAACCGAAAACGCTATAATTTGTTTGTCGTATAACATTTCGTAAAAAAAAATTACCTTCGAAACTCACCTACACGCGACAGCGGGCCGTGCGTATACATATATAACTGGTCTTGATTTGTTTCGCGGTCCGTCGCGTTAATAAACGTTTCGTTTTTTTTCCCCATATAGGTACCTATCTGTTGTGAGTATATTATAATAATATATAATCACTGTGTTTACAATATTATAATATACAATCGTTATCTCGACTGACGATCTCTTTTGAATAAATATTGTTTCGATATCGTCTCGTATAATAATTTTAAATATTATTATTATAATATACATTCGACGTCATAATATTATCGGATATATATTACGTGTGTACCTACCTAAGGGGCTGGGAGTTATTCTTAAAAATATCATATGCATAATAATAAAATATAGTATATAACATATGTCACGAATTCCTATAAATGCAGTTTAATTATTTAATGCATGTTTATTATGTATGCGTAAAACACGTTTCAGGAGAAACCGATTTATTTGATTTTTTTTAATAACAAGAGTACACGACAATCGCAGAATAAATTGTTCGATATCACTTTAGGCCCGATTTGTCGTGCAACTTTACCTATATAAGTACATTTCAATCCAGAAAGCACAAAATATTGTTTAATTTTATCATGCGTTTTATACGATATATATACAGAGTGATTCACCAAGAGCTCCTTCTCTCCCCCAATCATTTTTCGTTTGGTGATGCGCTTATTTAAAGACTAGTTTTACGAATTTTATGTAAGTATACGTCTTAAAGGGCATAATTTTAAATGCTTTGAGCTTCTATCATTAAAAGAACATCCTGTGGTGAAACAAACTTATTTTTTTTTCAAATGTGTTCTACCCAATTTTTTTCAAATGTTGATGCATCTTAGTAGGATTTGAATGATTAGTTTCCAAGTTTTTTTAACTTTATTTACTAATAAGAATAATGGTTTTTAATGATGGTTTTACAAAAAAAAAATATTATGTAAGATTTAATCTAGATGGAATTTATTATATTTAGACAGTTATTATAAATATTATAGAATGTTAATACAATATTAAACTATTAGATATGAATATATAAGTACCCACTGTAAATTTCAAATAATTTTTTTCCCAAATCTTCTAAACCTATTATCATGTGGACTAAATTACCGTCCGTATTGTACTTATATTACATGACGTAACGAACTGCTGTGGTGTATACACGCAATTAAATGAATGAAAATAATCACAAAATGTTTCTTTGTATCTAATTGGAGGTGGTCGATCGTCGGCTGCAGCAAAGACGAAAAGTCCAATTTTTTACACACTAAATTTGTTTTCCGAGAAACAGGTAAAGCGGGGCCATCAAACGGTTTTCGAACAATCGCGTTTCATTATCGATGTTCTGTAAAAAAATATACACTAAACATTTCATAGCTGTGCATTGTCCTTGTAACGAGGGTATAGTTCACGTGGTGATATGATCCTCGCCCGGTAAATAGAATATTATTATTTGTTTTGATTCGATTCGATTCCCGCAATAACGAACCTTATACGCCCCCCCGCGGTCAATATATGACTTCGAGTCGACCGTGGTGACTACATATTTTTATACATCGACAAGATTTATCAGCCAATATAATATTATGTATAATGCAATATCAAGTGACTCTTATACAAGCTATAGGTATATGAAAAAAAATATAAATATTTTTCTCAAATTTAAAACTGCACATTTCCTGTGCTGACGTCGTGTGTGACGAGAAAATATTATAAGCTTGCGGGATTGGTCGTATAAAATATCGTCAATTTTCGACGACCACGAGAATTAATGCATGCAATTCGCCAACTTATGTAACGTCAAAGTTTATATAGAATATTTTATTTTTAGAACGTTGACTTTTAAAAAATTCAAAATACAGCAATCGTAATTACCCGTGATGTTATACACTACAGAAGACGCGCAAGAGACTTTTATAATATAGGTACTTTTGCAGAGAGTCTTGGTCGATTTCGCGTGGCCTATGCGCACTTTACTAAAAAAAAATCAACGGAATTTAGTTTATTTTTGACAGTGCTGCACATTAAAACGGTGTCGTCAACAAATCAGGCGTGGTCCAACTCGATATATCGATAGGTAGATATCACAACACAGAGGCCGTAGGGACGCGGACGACCCGAAAATTATATACCTAACGAAATACCAAACGACCGCGGCGACGTTTACTTACACATTTGTCGCGTCCTACTCGCACGCCACGCCACCGCCTCGCGTACTGGCGCATTATGACTTTATAATACACCTATATAGAGCCCTGCATGGTACATGGTATAATATGGTAATTGGTATCCGGTACATTGTATATACCATGGTATCATATATTATACTGTTATATTATTATTATTATCATTTATCATTACTATAAAATTGCTATTATATCGTGTAGGTATCCCGCGCAACAAATTTCCGTATAGCAACGAGATCGGTAGCGCTCACTGCTGCAGCAGCAGCCCGGACGTCGTGTGGGCATATGCAGTGAGTTATAATTATGCGGCCGTGCGCATACTGTGCCGCAGCGAGAGCCGAGTATATTATAGGTACCTACCTATACCTACCTATATCGTATAATAAAATATGTTCGACATCGACATTTTTTTTATTTATTTATTTATATTTTTTCGTTTTTTTTTTTTTTATTTTTCCCAGCGAGACCGCATAAATCTCAGAGACGAAATTGATTTATGCCGCGCGTAATACCTATACATCCCATATAGCCGCCGCCGAACGCGCGCTGCATGTTGGGTGGGCGACGGTTATTTTTATTTTTCGAAAAATGCTTTTTTTTTAATCTTTTTGTTCCCCCTTCGCATCTCCCGTTCCCCTAGCGTCCGTCCGTCCGCCGCCGCACGGGCCTCTCTTTCCAAACAGTGATTATCGCACCTGGCCGCATGCTGGGCCGAATATTCCGAAAACCACAATTTCTCGATATCGTTCAATCTGTAAGAATAAAATAAAAACGAATATGAATACATAATAATAATAATAAGCGTGTGTGTGTGTATATACCTATATAGGTATATACCAAAGACAATACGGCGGCGGCGGCGGGCGCACAGTCATATTTTAATACGTGCAGCGCTCGCGCGCGCGCCGCCCGTTCGGACACGCCGGGTCGATAAATAACTCACCGAGAGAACTTTTTACCGGGCCCCGATTATAATTTATTCGACGTGGTCTGCGCTGGAAAGGAAAAATGAGCATAAGAATAAAAATGAAGTATAAAAAAAAAAAAAATAAGAAAAAATTGTTGTTTCCCGTTGTCGGACACGTCGAACTATACGCGCGTCGTCTCTCCGCCGCCGTGTCACTACCGCTTTGATGCATTGCCCGGTTATCGGTCCGCGCGAGTATGGTATATACCTGAACATATTATATAGCATATAAAGGTATTATATACCCATATAATGATAATAATATATAATAATGTATACATATAATATATACAAGTACGCCTCGCCGGCACACACACACACACACACATTCACACATGGGTTGATAAGTAGCTATTGGATTCCGAACCGATTATAATAATGTGGGCACCTGCCTACCTATAATAATAATATGTACAACGCGTTATAATAATAATAATAACGATATTTTAATAATAATATAATAATATTATTGTCGTGTGCCGCCGCGCGTAAGTCGTAATGTAGTATAATATATCTGCATCTATATCGTAATAATTTAACAGAGTCGATTATCGCTCCGACCGATCGACGCGTATAATATTAAATATGTTACACGTGTACCTATAGGTTAGCTTTGAGTTATTTTCCTCGTTTCATTTTTTTTTTTAACAAATCTTTTACACAAGCGACTTCTTTACACGTCGCATTACGTATATATAGATATATATAATACTGTATATTATTATGATATTACTATTGTAAACGAATCGTCGTTATTCGATTTTTCATTTTTTTTTTCTTTTTTATACACATTATATGAAAGACACCACGGGTATTATAGAAAAATATGTTAACACGAATCGATCAGTTCATTTAACACATCGCGTATAATATAATAATATATTATTTAACAACCATCCGTATAGGTACCTATATCGACTCACTATATACCTATACAGTATACATAATATTCAGTCCTATCCGTTCGGTTTATTACGCGTATATAATATGTTTGAACAAGCCGACCGTACTTATAGCAGTAGTCGTTACACGGCGATTTGCATATATTTAAATGATCAGTCATTTTTTATCTAAAAACACATTGTTGTGGTGCATTGTGATGTACCACACACACACACGTATATATAAGCGAGCTATCTCGATCGGGTACGATTAGCATATGTTTAATATTATGTATAGGTAAATCGAAAAAGTGTGGCGCGAACAATAGAACAACGAAAACCCGTTTTCGTAACTAATTTGTTTGCTTGTAATTAAAAACAAAAGTTTTAAGCTGCTATGTATTAATTATATAGTACGTGTACGTTCGCCGTTGCAACGATAGGCACCGGAAAGACATAACAGTTCTGATCGAAATAAGTTCTTAAAAAAAACATTTTAGCGGTCGTATTTTCCGCCATGCATTTAATTTGACCACATTACGTAATACATAATAATAGTATTATATATTATTTTGTACACTACACCGATCAAGACTTTAATAATATGTGAAAAACTCAAAAGTATATTAATCATTGCATCCATTTTATGATAATTCGCCATGTCTCCAATTATTATTAATATGGATATACCTACCCACCCACAACACCGAATGGGTTCAGCGAGCCGTCGCGGTCTACGTTGCGACTATAAATAATGTATATAAAAATCGGTTGTACCTATAATAAGTGCACTATTGTAGGTTGTACGGTGCAATTAAAACATAATAACAATATATACAATTTATTTTACGTAATATATTATCATAGGTAGATATTGAAAAAAATGTATTAATTCAATTTCTGTACAAGTACACATACTAATATATAATGAGATATATTGCACTTCTGCGTTTTAATTTATGATCGTATTAAAACGTGTCAAAATATTAAAATTAATTATGAGTTATATGTTTTTGACACATTATTTATTTTTCACTCAATAAATTATACACAATATAACTACGTAGTCCGACGGGGAATGTACACTGACCACGTGACGAATTTGACGTAGGTATTTAATAGCCACTGTATAATATATAATATATAACAGCGATGCGCGACTTTTATATAATAAATAATAAAATCTCACTCTGTATAAAATAATATATATTATTATTTATATCATTGGGCATTTGGAAATATCGTACTTTTGTGACAAAAAACCGTGTTCTTTCAAAATTATTTGAGCATATCCCCATCATTAAAAGTCAGCTGACTTTTATTGGACATTTCAATAGAGATGGACGGCAGGCGTATATTTTTGGACTATAATTATGATTATAATATTATATAGTTACTACTTGTTTTTAGTTATTATAATTTCTAAAATATTGGATATTTAGTTTTAAACAGAAAAATAACTGTTAAGTATTGAATATTGATAATATCATTGTTTTATGCATTTGAAATACTTTTTTTCGTCTCCCAATATAATATTATACTATAAAAATACCAATAAAAAAATAATAATAATATCTTTATGGCTTGTGAATATTAATATATTAACCGACGGACGTCGTTTAACGCAGTGTGTGTCTTTCTCTCTATATTTGTGTAAAATTAGCCTACAACTCGTCCGTACAAAACAATATAATTTCGAACCGGCTGCAGTAATACAAAATAATAATTTATCATTATTAAACAGTCGTCGTTTCTCGGTGTGCACTTGAATTTCTTTCTAAGAGAGAGAGAGAGAGAGAGAGAGAGAGAGATAAATGCCACAGAACCCAGTGCGATGCAGCTACCGGTTTAGACCCGGTCCACGCGGATGCGTACCCCGTCGAATATTGTTGTGTACATATTATTATATAATAACGATGTTGTACCACTGAACGGTTAGCACGAGGAGGGAGAGAGTAAGCGGGGAAACAACACAAACGTTTTTCAAAATCCACTCGACGATTACCTGCTCTGTACATAGTGCACTATACACATGTACATTATAATATAATATATTATATATAAACCTATAATAATATTGCGATACAATATATACATATATATATATATATATATATTCAAACGCACTCGATTAAGAGGTTTACACCCGGCATTACAACCCTTTTGCATAAGGCGAACCGTACACACGTGTAAACATAACATATAATAATATTATATATGCCGTAACCGAGTCAGGATTCGGTATTTTAACCGCACGATGATAATATAAGATAAAAGCGCAGAGGTGTTTGGCGTGGAATGCGAAACCCGATCTCGATTCGACAGTTGTAGTGGTAATTGTGTATAATATGTATTATTATATAGTAAATACTTACTCGCGTCAGCAGCGGTTTATGAAGAGGTTCTAAACTAGAAATTAGAATATACAGTTTTAAACCTTACTTTTGTTGTTTTTACTAGAAAATTAACAATCTATACATGCATAATAGGAAAATATGATTACAGATATTTTTATTTACTTGAATCACTCGAGGAGGGAAGCAATCCAGTGATGGAACCCAACGAGATTTTATTTGTCGTGTACTTATATTTTGAGTAAAGCTCGCTGTACCATTGGCGTTTCAAACGGCGAGTTGGATTTCCAATGAGAGATTAATTGTACGAGAGTGAGAAAATTAAAATGTTTTGATGTGTTGATCATTTTTAGTGGAATCTGAAGTAGTATTTGGAAGCTAGTAAGTTGTCTTACGGTTTCTATTTTTGAGTTGTCATTGATGAGCGTGTCGTTGGATATGCACCATAGAGCAGAAGCTGAAGTGGCGAGACGAAGTTCTATTGATTGGAATTCCCAGCTGTATGGTACAGATTTGTGAAGTTTCAGCACGGCCCCAAGACGTGTGAATAGCATAAACCCACATGAGAGTTAGGAGGGACTTGTATATACATATAATATTTTTCGTATCTATAGACGTCTTTGACTTGAGCCTTATGTATGGTCGAAGAAGATGTAGTCGATACCATTTACTTTTTTCCTTTTAGTTTTTAAGTGAGGACCCCTGCAGGTTAGTCTCTTTGCAAGAATAATACCTAGATCTTTTGCCGGATTTACCTGTGCTGTAGCTATGTCGTAAAAAAATATTGTTGCTCCGTGACACTATATAGTTATCAGGAGAGGCCACTGATAAGAAGAGAGTCACGAGACACCCAGTATGATTAAAAACAATATGAAGATCAGCGGGAAAAATGTCACTCGTGGCGGTGCGCAATGAAGAATGAACAATTCTTTCCAGTCGTCTGTAGTTGTTAGAGTCCTGCAGTTGTACCTAATGCTATTGAGAGCAATACATCAGATGCATTCAAATGTCCAGTGTCTCGACGAATTTCTGTACGGAGACAACTCCCCGACAGCCGTCACACACATTATGACACTATAGATTATGCGCATAGAGAGAACGGTTTTAACGTCTCACGATGGCTGGTGGTATGAAAAAAAAATTAACGTCGACCTTTGTGGTGGAGGCGGCGGCGATCGAGTCGTATAAATAGGTACACAACACATTCACAATACAAAATAATATGTATTGCGCGCATTATGTTAATACAATATTATTCCATCACTCGGGAAATTAATTTTCATTAAATATTATTCATAATATAAGACGGCCGCGCAGACTTATGCGCGCCGCCGTCCGTATCAATTGATAATATACACCTCATGGCGGCTGCGTGCGTATTAATAATAATATAATAACAATAATAATATCCCACACTATTATTACCTACGTGCCTACCCACATAATAGTCGGTATATAGACGTATCTGTCTTATTTTTTTTTTTTTTTTCGTGTCAAAAACGTCATTGTGTCTCTCGCCTTTCGAGGGGCGGCGGCGGCGGCGATGACGTCGTATTATAATGATATCCGTCCGCGTTGTATTTACAAAGCGTAATAAATAGCCGTGTAATTATTATAAAAGGCGATGTCCCGCCGACGACGTCGCGTCACCGGCGAGCGGGGAGAGCGCTTCGTCGTCCGCGGGGACACTGATGCAAATTAATGATTCCGGGGGATTTCGTGGCGTATATTGTATAATATTATATATATATATTATATCCAACACAACCGCGCCGGACCCGTTGTTCGACGTCGACGTAAATATGATATTACTGCTGCGGTAATATATTATTGTGGCATATATATATATATATATTATTATATAGTGTCTGAGTATATAATAAAATATATATATATATATATATTGGAGCGAAGAAACGATATATATATATTTTTCCGTCGTCTATATAGTATGTATAGAACATTATTACATTGTACGCGACAGACGATATTCGGCCGTGTAAAATATCATACTGTACCATGGTTATTGTTGCGTAGTCGTTATATTATTATTATCAAATACGCGTATAATGCTCGCGCGCAGTATAATAATAATAATAATAATAATATAATGTAGGCAGGTATATAACTTCGAACTGTCGTCGACCGGTATAAATCGTCCGGCCATTGTGCGGAGCGCGTCCGACGAAGACTAAATACGGTCGTCTGCGCCGCGACGCGTTTTCGACAGGTAGGTAGCATGGGTACACGTCATTTTCTCATTATAATATACCTTAAGTCTCAATATAATACGATACATGTACACCACACGTCGCACAGCTTTACGGCGTGACAGTGTGACGATTCTATGTCATAAATAATAAACGAGTATCTGTACAGTTACGTGTATAAAGGCCTCATCGTGACGACGAGTCTCCGCAGCAACGAGAGGTGCAGGCTACCGGTTAGATGGTCTAGATGGTTTCGGTATGAGCCGTTTTTTGATCAGAGGGACCAAAAAATGGTAGTAAACCGTTGATGTCGCCCCTGTGCAAAGCGCCACCGTCTTCGCAGACCGCATTCTCACGCACATACTATAATATATATATTGTAAAAAGGTACTTTACATTTTGCCGCCATTTTGCTGGAACATTCGAAGATAATATTTTGGCCAGTATAGGTATATCTATTGTTGTATGAGCTATAAAAGACTTCAAAATGACTTTTTATAAAACAGTAGTATTATACAGGCTGCCGAATGTTCTCCGCGTGCAATCAAAGCTGTCCACGGGATATGAGATATTTGTGACGTATGCGATCTATTCATACCTACCATCTCATATGTGGGTATATTTATGATAAACTATTATGAACTAAAGATATGAACGATAATTTATTAACTGTTTTAGTGTGCAAAATGAATGGTGTGTCAAAATATGATAGAGATATTTTTAAGTTATAATATCGGGATAGGTACTTATGAAAAACAATTAATTTATTAAAAAAAAATGTTTTACACTTATATTTGATAAAATATATCATTCTTTAAAAATCGAATAAACGTATCTTCAGAACTGGTTAGGTACGGATCGGTATCAAGCTTTCTATATTCATAAGATGACGTGCCAACATATTTTCTGGATTAGTCCCATTATGAAGCATTTTACTCGATATTTTGAATTTTAAATTTGACAAATAAATTCAATTGTCTGCGTATTAGCACCCGCAGCATCAGGACCGATTAAGTTTTCCGTGTAGTTTAATTTTCTATATTTATATTCTGTATTATGCCCATTTATCGGTTATAATACAACAGAGGTATCAACTATCAACATTCAACAACAACATGTTATCTAGAAAACGTAAGTCCTACAACATAACACTTAATACAAATAGACAGAAGTCACATATTATAACACTATACAATCAAATAGATAGATCTCATACAACACGAATGTTCGGGATACAGGGTAGAGGCCGATTGCATATACGATATACCTATATACGATATCTCTCTATATATTAAAATGGATATCTGTATGTATGTATACAAATATGTATATAATATCGTTCTGTATCATAATTAAAAAATTATTGGACTTTTGTCAATAAAAGTTATATTAATAGATTTCTAGAAATTTGTAGAGTGTTTATAGCTTTTTTTTTCAATCCTTATGCTTCGGAGGTAATTTATACGTGCATTTTATTTCAGCCTACGAAAAAAGAATATTTTTTTTTGTTTATTTAGATAATTGTCATTGGTTACATATTATATTATTATTATAATTAGTAGAAATTTGTATATTATACATTTTTTACAAATATATTTATAACAAATAAAAAATGTTTGCATGGACCGGACGCTGTACCGGACATCTAGCTATATAATATTAAAGCCGTATGCGTTCGATTTCTGTGGCTATATATACGCAACAAACCGCGATTGTCACGCGCAATAATATAATATTATTCAGCCGAAATATTAAACAATCACCCCCAATCCATAGCCAACATCATCCGATTCATCACAGCCACCAATCTTCAAAACAAAATTGAATTACCACCTAGATTTAGTATATAATTTATGCAACTTATTATTTTCACTATGTGGCCAAGGGTATAATATTATAAATACATTTAAAAAATATATATAATGATATTGTATAATAGTTATTGAACAGCGACTGTTACTCATTAATCGAGTGCTTTCGTACAGTCGGTATAATATATTATTAATAAATCCACTCGAACGATAAAATCTTAATAAGAATACATAAGCTACTTCTCGACGGACCGTTTCAAAATATGGCATTTCAAAACACTCTGCGGTCCGAAAACACTGCACAATAATATTACAATATGTTTCTTAAATACGCAAGTACAATAACATTGGTATAGGAGTCGTTTATAAGTGCGCGCGCACACACACGACACACACACACACACACACACATTGTACGAATAAATTAAAAAATATATAGGTAAATAACTCGCTTCGGCGACGCTGCAAGTGCGTTTGTTTCGGCCCTTTCGCCGTTGAACAATGTGCAATTGCCACTGCAGGTCTGTAGAATGTTTATAATAATATCATAATATACAGTACCCGCGTGGTCAGAGCAGTTGTTTATACACTCGACATAAAAAACCGGGACTTTCGACCGATTGCACTCGCACAATTATTATTAATACATGTTATTATTTTGTTGTACAATTACACATAGGTACACGTCAGCGCAGTAAGTAGGTATAACATCATATTGGCTTTTATATAAAATTGTACAAACGAAACAATCACTGCAATCAAAAACTAGCCCCTCGTCGTCGAGTCCGCGTAATTTCGTTCGTTTCGAATCGTTCGATCGACACAACGACCCTCGAAAACATTCGGTTTTGTCTATATATTTTATTATATTGTACGCCAAGTGCAGTGTGCCGCAGTGTTACCAGAAAATGCCGTTCGTATATAGTTCAACAATTAATAAAATATTTTTAACGTTTATACGGCTTTGATATTAAATAAAAAAATGTTATGACAGGGTAACACTGACTTATATACAAATGAATAACAATTAGACGTGGTATATATTATATTATGCAGTTCCCACGAACTTATTCAAACTTTCGAAAACGCAATGCCAGAGATTATGTAAATAATTTAATTTTAAACAGCGGAACGCGAACCATCGCAAATAACTGTTAAACACATTTCATACTGTTTTGAAATTTGTCGACCATATTTTTTTCCGAACTATAATAATATATTTGATTTTAAAAACTGGCGGAATGATAAAATATGTAGAAACACCGCACTCGTCGACAGCTACATATTATTATTATCTGCAGTGATCGTATCCGCGAAATACTACTAAATATTTCTCGTTCCACTGGAAATCTAAATTTATTATTGAAATCTTACCTGCACGACTGGGGGGGAAAAAAAAGCCAAAATGTATACAAATAGGTGTGTTTAAAACCCGCATATTGATGTTTAAAAAATAAAAACTGGCGTCTCGTCGTACGATTTTTGCGTAGGATTATGCGATTTTCGTCGAAAAATAATCACCCGTGATGATGTCCGGTCGCAAAACTGGTTATAAATTCGCCGGTGGACCATTCATAATTGTCACAGCCGGAACACTGCTGCGAATATTATTGTGCTTTAAAACGAAAATAATTCAAAACGAATCACTACTTTTTATAACGTGTTCGGAAAAAAACGTAGTCATAACAAATTGCGACTGGTTATTATTATTATTATTATTATTATTATTATTATTATTCGATCGCGCGCGGCCTTTCGTCATCGTTTCGAATAATAATTTTCAGTCTACTATTAATCATATTCTATATTCTATATTTTTGTACACACATATTAGGTGTATAATGTGGTACGTGTACATTATGTTATATTATAAGCATCGTATAATAATAATATATGCATATCTATTGGTAATATATTACCATAATTACGGTATAGGTATATACACGCTTAAGCGGTTCCGATCGACCGACCGAGATAAGTCCAATAAACGCATTAATTGTCATTATAATATTATCCTGAAGTGATCAATTATCTACGCGTGCGGCATAATATTATATTATATGCATATTATTATATTTTATACATTTCCGTTGAACAAAATTTTCAACGGCAGAATTTGTTTTTCAATCGACAAAATTTAACCGGAAGCGTGGGACGACGTGGGGCTGCAGCAGGACTCGATGGTGTGTTCGCCAAGATCCTCGTCCTCTCCCCCCCCCCCCCCACATAAACCCGGGTTGCATCCGGTGCGATAGACTCGTTTACTCATGTATATTATGCTTGCGGAGACTTTGATCTAGGGGGAGAGGGGGAGGGCGATGCAGCGATATAGTTTTGATCATATTATTTTATTATTTCTCGACGCTAGTAGTTGTCCCCGAGTGTAGAAAAAATGTTAGGTATACAAATGTTTATGCTTCTATATTATATTTTATTGTTTCATCCAACAATTTATTTTACTATTCATAATAATAACACGATCATAATCATTACCTATCATATTTATAATAGTTTTGACAAAAAAAAATATTTAAAATAAAATAAAACTAATATTTTCAGTTAATAACGCAGATTATACGTCATAACTCATATAATATTACAATAATATCAAACTCGCTGTGTATATACCGCGGTTACCTGCTGATAAACAGGCGAGTTTTTTATTATTTTCTGCTGACATAACTCTAATGAGTACGCTTATACAATACAATCATTGTTTGGGGAAACGTGTAGACATGTTTTTACAATCGGCTTGCGAAATAGATTCTGGCGTGACTGTTGCAAAGGTGTGGAAAGAGACACCTTAGGACCACCTTTAGACACCATTTAGGTTTTAGCTAAATATTATAATAAATCATCACGACTAGTAACAATTTAATGACCGTACGTATACAATATATTGTGTTTAGTACTATTATAATATGAAGTACGAATAATGAAAAATTAATTTCCTCACCTCGAAATTTAAGAACCAAACTATAGGAGCTTCTTTTGTGCTGATTTGTGTACGACTTTGAGATTTTGTGCAGCAAACCCCAATTTTTTTTATAATTCCTACTGTTTTGGCAGTTAATTTAGGCGGATGACCGTTAATACGATTTCGTTGCGTTTACATAAACTAAATTGGTGATCACACCGCACTGACTCTAGACACGATATCAAAATCGTTAAGTCTCGTCAACGACAAACGTAAAGTACATCGTACTATTATAATAACAAACGAAACGGTTTTCGGTGTTTTTAAAAAAAAAGGAAATTTAAAATAGAGAAGAGTATACGTTTTGAAATTTAAGATGTTATTGTAGTAGAAGTGGGGAAGACCTCAATCGAAATTCGGCGTTATAACTATGGCAAATATCGACTTTGTGATGACGTTCTGAAAATGAACACACTATATATTATTAATATGTTTTTTGCGACCGGTCGCCGTACGTAAACTGGTTAGCCGACGACATCCGTGTCGATTTTTCACGACCAATTATTATTAGTAGTAGTAGTTGTGGCGGCGGTATTGTTGTTGTTATTATTATTATTATTATTATTATTATTATTGTTCTTCAGAACCCAATTGGTTCGAGTGCGTGAGAGCGATTATCAATTAATATCTCGTGTATATTAATATATATTATATGGACCCCCAGTCGATGATGTCATCCTGTACAATATAAATGATGTAACACGCGCGCACGCAGGATGTTCGTTCATTAACAGGCGAATGGTTGAAAATAATAATGGAAATAATAATAATAAAAAAAAAAAAAACGAAAAAAATTGACTGATGTACGTCGGCGTCTATACGATTATATATATATATATAAATATATATGATTATGTATACGCTATAAAATGTGTTACACGACTGAGCACGCAGACGCGGTCGAATGATATACGCGTATATTATAACATAAATGCACTGACAATAATAATAATAATAATAATATAGCCAATCGGCCAGGAAACCGATTATTGTCGCGCTGCGCTCGCGTTATCGTATGTGGGTAGTTTTTAACATATACGGGAATTAGTGATAATGGCCACTTGTGAAATAAGTCATTGAACAAACGAACCGTAATGTATTAATATATCAAATATTATCATTCGACCGGTGCGCACACGATCATCGTTTAATAGTTTAATATCTAATAATGATGACACTATCGTGTTACCATTATAATTACCTATTAACAATATTGGTAACCATTGTCAATAACAATGACGGATATTATAATTAGTGAGAACAACAACGATCGTAGTTCGGTAGTCTATAAGGTGAGTATTACACAATATAAAAGTCCCTACAATATAAACGAAATATTCGCTTGTCGTGGACGCGTTAATAGGGAAGCTCGCGCACGCGAATAAAACCGACAAGAACCTCAGATGCCGCCCCCGCCGGTACTGAATATTGTATTAGTAAAAGTTTGGCATTTGTAATTCATTTGAAAAAGTGAAAGAAAAAAAAAGAAATAATAATAATAATAAAACAAAAGTTAAGAGTTCATTCTTCAAACAAACATCTGTCGGCAAAACGAAATACAATTAAAGAGAGCGAAAGGGGTAAAGAGGACAAATTATATTTATGGCCTCCCAAAATCTTAACCCTTTACCCCGATACCACGTCTTCCCGCCACACGCACTTGGGTTTTATTTTGTTTTCATTTTTTTTCCTGCTCTTAATATTTTTTAATCAAAGTGCAAACTTGAAATATCGTCGTATTATTGTCTTTCTCCCGCCGAGTTTGATTCAGTTATGACTTTGTTGTTGTTATTAATTTTTAATCTTTTTTTTATTTCTGTTTTTTTTTTCATTCTTCCCCCGCCGCGTCCCTTAAACTTTTTTTCCACCACATTCGTATATATACATACGCACGGGCGGTGACGGATTGACGGGGGAAAAAAATCCCTCTATTTACTCGACTCTATGGTTTTAATAACTTCGAACCCTTTCGCAAAAGGCTTCTTTATTTTCGTATTTCGTTTTTTTTTTTGTTTCGTTTTTCGCAAATAATCCCCGTAAACAGATTTGACAGGTCGTCGTTTAAACAACTATTTATATAGTATTTTTCTTTAGCGTGCATTTCAGCGTCGCAACTTATGTTCTATTATTATATATACTAAGCGTATCGTTCAGGCACACCTTATCTATTTCCTATTTATAACTGCAGCTATTATCACCTGTTGGTGTATTGCTCTGTGCTGTTATCTACCTCAGTGATAAGACTGAGTCTTAAGACGTATATTAGTCTACAACTGACTTTCGATGTAATGTATTAAGATTTTAAAAAACAAAAAATGCTAAGTAAAAAAATAACCTATTGCAAGATAATTGTATAAAAACAATTGGTCAACATTGTTTATAAGAGCTGAAAAAACTATCAAAAGAAATAACTTGAAATAAGGTATTAAAATTTCCAAAGAGGGATGGATAATTTTGAACAAAAGAAGTGTTGGATTCGTGGAAAATTATATGTAACCACATGACATTGGCTCCCTGCTCACTTGCTCCGATCAACTTCAAAATACAATAAAATAATTTAAAATTAATTACAAATTGAGTTTCGGTAGTTGCAAATCTGAATGATTTGAGTAAAATCGGATTTAACATTAAGGGGTCCAGCTTTCCCCCCCCCCCCTTTGCCCGATCGACTTCAAAATGTCACCAAATAATAGTCAAATCAGTAGAAAGATGAAATCTTGCAGATTATCCACAATATATTGTTCGACATCGAGGGACCGTACCATATGTATGAGTTATGTCTTTACTCTCAGATGTATACGGCGAAACGCGTATCTCCATTTTTCAGTTTCTTAGTTTCTTGCACGTAAACATATAAAACAGCTCAATTATGATCTTCTACTTTCCGCAAATGTATATAATATAATATATTATATTATTATGTGTGTTTGCATGTTATCCATTAAAACCGAGAAACTTTGCGGAGTATATATATAAGGAGAAATGATGGCTGCTGTTATCCCGTCATCAATTCGTCCTGGCGTGCTCTACATAATACTAATGGAATGACATACAAATATATTATACATGCTCAGACATCAAATCGTATATGTTTTTTTTATTCAAACAAATGATGTATATTTGTTTTGGATCTTATACCGTCAAAACGTAATTATAGCGACGGAAATACTTTCAGAAAAGGTGATAGCCGAGAACATTATAGCTTATCGTACACATAGCTTTATCTAATAAGTCGTCGGACGGTTTCGGACCATATTATCGACATAATGGTAATATTATGTCTACGTATTGGACTTCTGGTCATCCTGAAAAATATGTTAAACGGCCGAAATATTGTTCGATCATATTGTCAGCTGATCGTTTAACGCTTCGATCGTGCTGTATACAATAATATTTGGCAGTTCTTCGGGACACTAGACAAAACCAGATGGAGCCGGACGGATGCGTGAAACGTCGTCTCGAAGGAAAAATTATATTATATTATTATAATAACAGACGCGTATTCAGTAGGTAAATATACATAATAATATTATACAGTAAATATAAATAATATTTATCAAACCGACAGCGTTTGACGGAATCTTCACGTGGGTGTATGGTGTGTACAGGATAGATCGACGCTGGCGAATTTTACGTATTATTTTAACTTTTTTTTTCGCTTCGCACTTGGTAATATTATTGTTATTATTATTATTATTAAGTCTCTCCGTCGTCGGCATCCCAAACGCGTTAATTGGAGCGCGAAACGCCCACCGCGCGTCTTGTTGTTGTTTTTCCATTAATTTACCAACCGATAATATAATAGGACAGACGCGGCGGCAGAGCAGTGCGTGTGTGATGTATACAACAGCGGACGACGGACGAAGAAGAGTGCGGCGGCGGCGGTTGCAGACGAGGAAAATCTTCTTTATTATGCGATCCGTCAAAATCGCGGCTTTAGTCCCGGTCAAACCGTTCGTTTAAATTAAAACAAGCCTTTGTTTCAACGTCACATAGGCCCTGATCCAATCTATCTTAATAATCCCCTTTGGCCCATTTCGGGGATTTCCAGCCCTCCCCACCATCGACCTCCCCGCGCCGCACGCACATAAACCACCACCCCTTCCACGCAGACGCTACCGCCAAATTAATATTTTTTTCTCAGTTTTAATGTAATATAGGTAGGCACGCGTGATGTACAATATTATGTTATAAATTTATAATAATATTATAATAGGACGTATAGGTTATAAAATATTATATAATATAATGTCGTGTACGCAGCCACATGTGTCGAGCGCCGCATTTCATAATAGGTACGATGAGGTACAGTATAATATAATATGATATAAAATTATTATTAAAAAATACGTTTGGCCTTTTTTTTTGTTTGTTCTAACTTATATTCTCCGTGCGCGTATGTAATGTATTACGCGTTCCTATGTATCGGAGCTGGATTGCTGCAGATACAATAAACCGTAAATTGTGCATGAAACCCGTTCGCAATGAAATTAGAATCCGGCCAGGTAGGTATATAATATAATATTATACGTTACGTTGTGCGGCGCATACGAAGTATAATTTATACTATATACTTATGTATATATATATATATAAACATAATAATAATAATAGTATATATATATATTATGGTCCCGTTCGAATATCGCTGCGAGAAAGGACGTTGATTGATGCTGCGATGGCGGCAGCAGGTCGGTTAATTAATTAATATAGAATCTCTCCCTCGGACGGAAAAACCCAAACCCTTTTTCCTAAGGGTTGCCTTTTCAACCCTTTTTCACAGCTTTTTCGATAAGTTTTTTCGCCAGTCTTTTTTTTTTCAACCCGGCCGCCACCGCCGACTTGTTAAACTTTTGACGTCCGCCCGACCGGAAAAGGAGCGGTTTTTGAAAAGAGATCCGCCATCGTATCTGTGTCTTGGCCATCAGTCTAATTAAAATTAGACGTAATTAGTCAATAATTCGGGTGTTCAAGAGATAAGCAATTCACGGACGTGGATTATATCAAAGACGATTTTCCTGATCTTTGTATAGCTGGTATTTAATATTCGCGCATTTGAAGTACTTCTATACATTTATTTTCATTATTATTCGGCCGAGGATTTCATTTGAATCCGCCAGCGAGCGTGTCCTCCTTTTATATTTAAGAACGACTCGACATTATTTTCTCTTCGATCCCATTATCTAAACTCGCATAATAGTTATCTCAAAATTCAATTTTCTTTTATGATATATACGTCGGCGGCGCGCATTTCAGATATCTAATCGAATATTATATTTTGTTTGCGAAAAATAAATGATGAACGGATAAAATATTATATATAGCTCTGACCGTTTTAAACCTCCATCAAAACCCTTCCTATTGCAAACATTCCCATCTTTCGATTTTAATTATTCATTCCTCTTTATGTTTGTGTGCACGACGTATATTAGGCATTTTATATAGCTTCTATCATAATAAGTATATAGCTTTTTCATAACTCTTTTTCCTTTTTCCACCGTTTAGGCAGGCCACAATACGCCTGGAGCTCCTCTGTCCGCCGGTTCCTTGGTGACCTCGATACGAAAATGTTTATATATTACCGACCTATGGGATGCTTTTCCACTTCAATTTTAGTATTAGTCATATAATATATATAAGTATATAGCTGTAGCAGTGTATATAGGTAGTAGTTTAATAAAAGACTTCTTTACTATATTCAATGCTGCAGCTCACCAAGGCGTGATACAATTTGGGTCTAATGACTTACCAACAGCTTTTCTGCTAGTTCAACTGAATTACAAATATGCAGACAAGTGACAATCCTCGTTTTTTCACTTTTAGTATATTCATCCCGACACACTCCACTCACTAGTTTTGTCATAATATATTATAACTGTTGATATTTAAAAATAATAAAATTGTTTTAACTTAATAAATTATTGAAATACATAGCTTGCAGCTGTTAGGTATAACTATCCCTTTTTCTGCACAAATAATGGTCACGTTATACAATGATATTATGCACATTGACAATAATATTATGTGAATTTTAGGTAACTTAAAAACTATGTGACCTTCCTATTGTGAAAGTATATCATAGGTAAATGCAATATTATATAAATTAAACTAAAAAAAGGTGGATAAGTGGATGTCGCTCTGCTGTACGGTAGGTTACAAGTGGGTCACTGTAATGGATGGTGTTAAATTTGAATTCAATGATATAATATCATTGTATAAGAAAAACGATTCTGAGCGAAAACGGTGAGTCAGCCTATGATTTTACCAAGTATATTTGATGATATTATTGTGAATAAAGTAATTTATATATAACCTATTTACGTGGAGCCTTGTTTTAAATTTTCAATCCTTAGCCATAAAAGTTAAAAATTTATAAATTTTACAAAATAATTAATAAATTATAAATTTGATAAATGTTGTCAAAATTTGAACTTTAAATGCTTATAAAAAAAAATTGTGCCTATGTATTTTTAATATTTTTCAACTGCTATTAGAACGATATATCGGGAGCCTTATATTAAATTTTCACGCTTTTTTACCCAACAAATAAAAATTTATTGATATTTATAGAAAAAAAAACTAAAAAAATTGAAAACTGACAATGTCCGTAAACAGCTCAAAAAGAGTCAAAATATTTTCAACATTTTATGGTGTATAGAAAATGCTAATATAAACATTCAGTGAAATTTTCAAGTATCTACAGTCATTCGTTTTTTAATTACAATAAAATAAGAAAATTGTTACATGAGAAATCGAGTAAATATCAAATGTTGTAAAAATATAAATTTCAGACGGTCATAAAAATTTAATTTAAGTTTCTTCTAGACATTTTTTTTTTTTGATAAAGGTAGACAAACTTATGAGTAATCTTATATTTAAAAAGAAAAATTTTTATGAATTCTCATCAAAATAATTTGCTATTTTTCGTGATTTTTCTGTATTTTGTCAAAATTTGAACTTTAAATGCTTATAATTAAAAACTGTGACAAAGGATTTTTAATTTTTTTCATCTGCCTTTGAAACAATAACCTAGGAGCCTTATATTAAATTTTCATGCTTTTTTACCCAACAGATAAAATTTTATTGATATTTATAGAAAAAAAAACTAAAAAAATTGAAAACTGACAATGGTCGTAAACAGCTCAAAAAGAGTCAAAATATTTTGTAAATTTTATGGTGTATAGAAAATGCTAATATAAACATTCAGTCAAAATTTCATGTCCCTACAATCATTTGTTTTAGAGTTACACCAAAAACCAAAATCGATTTTCTCGAAAACAGATTTTGCGTAAAAATTCCCGTTTTTCCTTAATTTTTCTTTTGTTTTTCACGTCGCTTGTGAAAACTACTGAGAAATTTTTACTTTTGACCCCCCAAAGTACCAACTAGATTCACTTTCCTATCAGAAAAGTTACTGTTGAAGAAAATCCAAGCACTTTTATTGTCCTAAAAAGTGATGACAGACACAAAAAAAACACACATCATTGTAAAATCAATACATTCATTGCTTCGCTCAGAATCTAAAATAATTTAATTGCATTCAGATAAATATCCTGTATTTTGACTGGCTTAAATTAATATATTAGGTAAATTGTAATATACATATTATAACTATAGTCTAATCCAGTAGTCTCTGACCTTTCTTTTTACGGTGAGTCAAATCTAAAATATGCATCTGGCATCGCGGGTCAGAATTATTGTTCATCGAAGCAGACAGAAAGGTAATAAAATTTAAAAAAAGATTAGAATCATTTTATTATTTTATAGTTTATTAATTATTTTAACAATGGTTTTACATGGGTAAATATTGTAATAATATGTCAGGTAACTTAGTGAGAAGTTTCAAATCGCTTGTTTCGTCATAGTTTGCATCACATTTTCGTCGTTATCTAATCAGCAGCGTCGTTGCTTATTATAAACACCTTTTATTTTATTATTTCCTTTTTGGTCAAAAATTATAATAAATGCTAAACGAATACATTATTTCCTGAATATCAATTACCCAGCTTGGCCGGCTGGTTCGAAAAGCTTGACCGGTCGGAATCGGTAGGTTGGAGACCTCTGATCTAATCGATTAGCCATTAAAACAATCGTCAATCAATAATGTAATGTCGACTGCATGTACGTGTGCTTTGTACAATCTGGACGTATATATATATTATTTTTTTATAATATAAATTCTAAAAAGTGATTTCCATACCTCTAATCACTGTATAAATCGTAGACAATTTGCCTATTTGCAAACACGATATCTACTCGGTAATAAATCAATGCCGGTAAGTAGACAATCGGTGAATTATTCAGTATTGTTGGCCTACTTACGTTGCTGGCGTTACGTGTTTCGTACAGCAGCGATTAAATCAAAAATGTTTTATTTTTAATTAATATAGGTAGGTACACACGGATCATAGAATAATTAACTCAAAAATTATAACTGCCGGTTTATTCGTGCAGTTTACCAGAAATGTTATAGGTCAACGGCCGGAATATTATATGTTCGCTTAATAAATAAACGCAATAATATATTATTATTAATGACTATTAAAGAGGCGAGTCATCTGCAGTATAGATCACACGAAATCGTATAGGACGTATCTACGGCATTTGCCAACAAGGCGCGTGTACAAAGGTATTGTACTGCAATGTATTGATAATTTTATGAATTTTTCGTTTCTTTACCATTGTAGCGATTAATACAGACAATATAATATAAGAAATAAAATAAAATTGAGATTCCGATAGGTAATGACGTCCAGAATAAACTACTTTACAGTCATAATGTAAAATCCTATAAATCCGCAAACATAATTCGCATAGTATTTCAAACACCTATACGCGACCAATTAAAAATTCTTCTGATTGACCTCGCGACGGCGTTCTATTTCACATAACATATTAATTGTCGTTTTGTGCAGTGTATAACAATAGCTCGATAAGAATTATTAAAAAAAAAACCATATTCCGTCATGTGTGCGTATAGCTCTGCAGTTACGTGGCAGTAAAATAATCAAAACCATTCTTCATTCCTATATAGGTTCTTGTTCGAATACTAATATACTATTTATATATATTATATATAAAAACAATAACTTAACCAAAAAATAATAAATTTAACTATACAGGGTGATTCACCAAGCATGCTCACCCCTTTTATTTTTCAATAATTAAGTTATTTAAGATCTGATTTTCGGAACTTTTATATATACCTACTAACTACCCATATTATTAAATTCTTGAGGAGTGAAGATACAAACTCCTCTTTTCCAAATGAGAATCCCCCTTTTCAATTGTAAATTATTCAGTTAATCATTATTCTCAAACATTTGTCGTATCGAAATCAAAATTCGTAAAAGTAATTTTTGAGTTATTTAACTTTGTGTTCTGAGGATAAAAGGTCCATTGTAATGGGTAAGATATGGGGGCCATGGTGATTTGAAAATGTTAGTCTTTAATCTATCAACAGTAATAATTTGTAAAAATGGGCCAAGTATAATCAATACTAGATCCAACATGTTTAATTTACATTTTTGTAGAATCATTTTTAAAGAATATTATCCTTTGTACAAACATTTTAATAACTAAGAAACTACCTACTGATTCAAATTTTGAACTAGGTATACATCAGAATTTGCAAAAAACTTATCCACTAAATAATTTACAGCAAAAAAGGTGGTTCTCATTAATCTTATTAGAAAAACAGAAGTTGTATCGCCACAGAACACTCCTTAAGTAATGCAAATAATTCAAGAATTTGAAAAAATTGTCTTTGAATAATAAATTATATTAAAAAATTCCAAAACATCTAAATTTAAATAAATTCATTATTAATAGAAAAAAATGGGTTTATCATGCTCGATGAATCACCCTGTATATATATTTATGTATAATATACAATATACATTGTGCATGCATAAATTGTTATTATGATACACATAATAAATATACCGTCCAAAAATCTCTACCGTTGACGATGTCCGTTTGGATTGGTGTGCGTTTAAACAATTATTATTATTATTAAAATATATCACTGTGATGATAATAATAGTATCAAAACGTTTTTCATAGTCCGCGATGGGTAACGCGCATAATAATAGTATGAATATGAGTAATATTATAATTGTTTTGGACAATTTATATTATAATATAATATCTGTGCGAGGTGAACAGCGCACACAAAATATGTCAATTATAATAAACCATACACATTATAGTATTATATTTTATGATACACTTCTTCCGCGAATAATATAAGTATACGTGTTTTAATAACCGGAAATATATTATCTGGTGTTAAACTTATACCGTACAGTATAATATAATGATACTCTTATGGTATAATGACGCGCCCATTATAATACTAATTCTTTCAGAGTTATTACTATTGTAAAAACGTATAAATGTATATAATAATAATATATCATATTATAGGCACAGAGAGTGTATAGTAATAATAATAATAATAATATTCCGAATTATAAAAGTTGAATCTTAAGTCGACGAGGCCTTCAAAAATCTTTTGATATAATCGTTCGTTTTGCTGTACTTCGCACTACCCTTTGCGGTATAAATGTGTACACCAAACAATATTATATTATAAATATACCTAACTGCGCTCAAATAACTTTTAATAACTGCGTTTGTACTGTATGCATACCTCTCATGATTATACATGGTAATATAGTACCCAATAAATAGTGTTTTGGTTAATGATTTGTCAATAAATTTGTAATTATTCACTTATTGGTGTTGTACAACTTTAAACTTCATCCTTAATGGTTTTTTAATAATTATTCTGACGATCACTCACTAAAATATCCCGATGCGTATATACAGAGCGATTTCCCAATTATAATAACGGTCACCCTCGTTTTGTCCATTAACAATGAGCTTATTAAAATTTTTTGAATTTACATTGTATATAAATAAAATATAAGGACCGTAATATTCTGTTTAAAATGAGAACCACCAAAATATGAAATATAATATTGGATCTAGTATTTAGAATGTTGATAGATTAATATAAATTACTTTAATTTTCGAATCATCGTGGAACCTCCATATCTTTCAAACCTATTGACGCGGACGAGTGGACCTATTAAGTGTTAATCTTATTACTTAGTGTGCATAAATATAAATTATTCATAAGCAACTAGTTAAAAATTCTATTTAGATAAATCAATATTTTCAAAAATGTAATCGGATTAACAATTTATAGACATTTTAAATTTATAATCAAATTTTCATTTGGAAAAAAAATAGTACCATCCCGGTGATCACCAGACACCTTTAAACGGTATAAAAATCTACGAACTTAGAATTATGGCGTTTAAGTATAAACCTAAAAAATAAAATAATAAATTATAAAAAGAAACATGTGGGTGAGTGTTTAATGGATCAGTCTGTATATATAAAATAAATTGCATGCATTGGACACAAAAGAAAACCGTACAAAACATTGTAATATTATTGTATTCTTTTGATGTTAAATATAGGTACGCGTTCTGTCGCAGATTGAAATATTCATAATAATTGTTAAATATTAAAATCTTGGCAGTATATACGTTCTGATTTCAGTAAAAACAATTTATTATTACCCAAATATAATACCATCAACAAATATGCGTTTTAACGAGATAAATATAATTTTTTTATTATTATTTCTGTTTTATACCATAGCCAAACTTGGATGCATAATATAAAAAAAAAATCAGACCGAACGTGGCTCATAAACCTACAGTACATAAGAAATAGTTGAAAAATAAATAAATAGTTTTGTTTCGCAAACTAAAAACAACTTTGAAACTATTTACTTTTTGTGTTTGACGTGCAGTTCGTATCGCTGCAAGAATGCAAATAATAACGATAAACATAATGTAAACGTATGGGTACATCACTAGCGCGCAAAGTACGAATCCTCCCACCCCTCTAATAACGGGTTCGATGGAAAATTACATATTTTCATCGCATTTGGATTCGTTTGAAAAAAAACCCAGGAAGTCACTCTGTACTGCATAGTAACAGTGTCGAGTTGACCTCGACATTGATTAAGCACCGTAATGGCTGTGATGTTAATTTTGAACATTCGACGATAAAATATCGTTGTGGGTAATTATACAAAAAACTATTCAGAATACATTTCTAAGGATATTTTATTATGAATTTACTTCCGTTTTATTGATAAGGTATGTCGATCTACTTTTGTCAGCAACAATTTAAACTATATGTATGTTTACGGTGATCATTATAATAATATTTCATAATATGATATTATCTAATACACTATTACCTATATAGCTGTTATTAATAATATTTTGGCTTTCTCCAATAAATTTAAAAGTACTAGAAATTGTTTTAACCTTAAGCCTTTAAAGTACCAACTATATCGATCCGATTTCCTACCAGACATATGTAGCACACTCAAATTTGAATTATTTTTCTATACCAGACGTAAAACGTGTTCTTCGTACACAAAAAAATCTAATAAAACGCACTCGTATCGTGAGTGATATCTCACGTCATATTGTTGGACCATTAATACGCATAAATCGGTCCGATCTGAATCTAAAACTGTAACACAGTACGACTGCATCAAGTTGCAGCTGCAACAATCATCGGGCCATCGGTCATCGCGGCTTGGCCGCAAACAAACCGTTAACCCACAAACGTGGACCTATGGCGACAATCTCGGCTCGAGTGATTTTTGGCTGCTAATCGTATCCGTTTAAGTTCGTTGGACCACAAATCATCCATAAGCTCCGAGGGACCTAAACGGACGAGCTTGATACAACTGCAGCGCAGAGGAACTGCACGACTGGCAAGAGCGGTTCGCTCGGTCTGTTGACGCATATAAATCACGATAAATGCATATATTATGTGCAAGCACATATTTACGCATATTATAATATAATTATTTTATAACATTGTATTCGGTCAGTTTTTTCGAAATTAAAGTACACCTGCGCAACCTATGGGCGGCGGAGTCAAAACGATTGTATAAAATGTAATGTTTTATACGCTGCGTGGGGGTGGGGATGATCGAGTATGGGTATTTTTTCCGTTCGGTGGTGCACTGTTGGAAGGCTCGTGAGGATCTAAATATCGTATACTCGATATAATACAGCGCATAATCCGCTCTAAGCCTCAGTGGCGGCGTGACAGCTATATATCGTGAAGCGACCGCTTCGTGTAAAAGTCTGGTGGTGGGGGGGGGGGGGGTTATCTATTAATAATAGTCTCGTTTATAATTTACGAATAATCTATGCGCACTATTATGAATTGGATGTGGTGTTGGATGTGGTGCGGGGCTTAGACGTCCGTTTAAACACGGGAACAAAATCGGTGGGTGGCCCATACCATTGTTTTAAAATATAATATAGTCGCTTCGTTTAGAAAACTAAAGTTCACGTCGCCACTGCTTCTAAACCAACTAAACTAAACTATATATATATTATGTCTTGTCCACCAATCAAACAGAGTTCACTCTTCATAATTCCATCGCGAAGGGGTGCGCACACTATATGCGCCCCTACCTATATAATGGATAGCAGAGGGGTGGAACATAGAGCCGAAACGAGTACATAATATTACGATACATCATGCTGTCGTCTTATGCCGTGCGGTTAGATCGACGTCGATCGATATTTTATGTCGTATTATAACGATAATAATATTATACGAGGGCGGCTGACGTGTGTTGTGCAGCAGGTACATATAATAATAATAATAATATTGTATACCAGCCGGTGCGAGGAATCACCGGCCACTAGGAAATAAATAATAACAATAATAATAATAATACCGTGAGGATTTAAAAAGAAACGCGTAATGACCAGTTAGGCTTATATAGGTACTGACGTTCGCCTAGTTTATTAATTTCCGGTCAATTGTCGACCGCCGCCGCCGTCGCTTCGTTATAATAATACATATTTTCGTGGCGCTCATTAATCCGACCTGCGGACGGTGCGGCGGCCGGTGAGGATATTGCCGGTGCATAAAATACCATTACAACATATTATATATAGGTACGTACTTAATATATTATCTTATATTGCTATAATCCTATATTATTATGAGTTTCTGCCGTGTGTAATATTTAATATATATATTGCAACCCTCCACCTTCTATACACATATATAAACCATCCCCGTATAGATACGACCTATACGAGGGCACGGAGCTTATTCCATTATACGTTATTGTAACTAACTCTTTTGAATAGGTATTTAAAATGCAGTAAGACCATTTCGACATTATACAAATTTTCCAAACTAGATATTGGCACATATATCGATTGTATTTCTACCATATGCCTGAAATATACTGTCGCGTCCGGTGAACGTTCCTTTGGTAAATCAAAATTAATCAAAACGTAATTTTACGATCTACCAAGTGTCGAGAAAAATGAACGGATTCGGCTATATACCATCAATTATGAGAATAAATAACAAACAATATCGATTTTGAAGACATGGAAGATTTTGCTTCAGTCGAGTCGAGAATGATTAAATTTTAAATCATATAGTATATAATATAATCATATTTAAATTACATTTACTGATGACCGTTGTACAAATTAAATATTTGATAATTTATCATGTTATTTTTACAAATATTTTTAATCATGTATAATGAAATATCAATACAATGCAACAATAAATTGAAAAAATAAATAATAAATAGAAGAGGGGGGGGGGGGCAAACATGTTTGATCTTGCCCCGGGCGCGAAATCATAACGGCACGGCTCTACGTTATTTGTTGAGCCGCGAGACGAGCGATTCCAGCAGAAACGGACCGTAGAAATGCCAGACGCGTATATCTATATATAAATGTATATGACGATGACTGCACCCTATGCACACAGATATTATTCTATTATACACCCCGAGTAGTCACTCTTAGGGGTGGGGGCGAGGGTCCGACGGATAGACGCACACTGACCCAGTGGCCTAGTGTGCGAACGGGGGACAAACTCGCGCGTGCCGGGCCTCGTGAGTGTGTATATATATATATATATACTTGAGTATATACAGGAGCGGTACGGGAAGGGGTTTGCAACCGGCAACAAGTGGCGTGTATACATATGTACATATATATACACACCGCGGTCGTCGACGACCCGACATAGGATCGCCACCGCCGCCGCCTCAACCGCGAGAGAGTGGAGCTACTTTACTGCTTTCGTAGTAGTAGTCAATATTTATTTTATATCCCTCTCGATATTACACCGTGTCGAAGGGTGTCCGAAGGGATGTCGACAAGGGAAACCGGACGGAAGGAAAACGAAAAAAAAAACAGGGAAAATACCTTATATACGTATATAGATAGACAGAGTCACCTCTCTTTCCCACTCACTCTCTCTCACTCTCTCACTGCCGAGCCGATGACACTGATTTTACACTTCTCATCGGCCGTACAAGAGGGTGAAAAGAGGATAATATTATCAAGCGCCTGTTATATTATATAATTCTACAATACTGTATATGTATATAGTATATTGCAATTTGCAAGGCAGACGAGCGTCGAACTCTAATAGGCTCAATAGGCTTAGGTCGACATAATATTATTACAATATGTGTTTACTAGTCTGCAGACCACTCTGGCAAAGAATTGCTAATGCAAACTAAATTTTAGAATATTGCTTAGGCCAGATCTGCAATACAGTTCTTGATGCGAATACAAAGTCACGTATATATAATAGACGCGATGTGGGTGCTCTGAGATCTCAAGTGGGTTATCATGATATATTTTATAAACTCTTCTTGCAGCAGTATTCTAATGCACACTGCAGCACCCATTATATGATACATGTATAATCAATTATATTATTAAACTACGATACACACGAAAAAAATAATTGTTTCACGATCACTATCCATATTATACGTCTTATCAGCTATTACTGGAGAATTGATTTTAATAAAAATGGGGGTCTCTATCGAAAAATATCGATCCAGTCTGTCGCTGAATCCTGACCCAATTTTCGGTAGTGAGTACTTAACAGGTGTGTGTGTGTGTGTGTGTTTTCTCCGGCAGCTGCAATTCGTTTTTCACCACGGTAGTCCACGCTCGGTATGAATATAGTATATCTACACGATATAATGGTTCGCCGTTGTGCAAGGACTAGGACGATTCACGAAATCGACACGCAGCAGTTAACGAGCGATGAAAACACACTCATCGTCGACGACGGCTGAATACTCGTCAACAATAGTAGGTAGTAATATTATCATAAAATAATAAACATGATCAGCAGGCAAAGTCGCGATATCGTGTGCCGCAGGTATATATGCAGCCACGCAGGTCTTCGCAGTTCGCAGCCACTACCTCCGACACCGCCGCCGCCGCCGCTGCGTTATAGAATCGTCCGACGAGTGGCATTAGCTAATTATACACCTACGGCGCCGCCGTGTCCCGTATTTATATAATAGATTATCGAAGACGACTGCTGCCGGTACTTATAATATTACGACGATAACGCAATGCGCTGGTGATGTGTACGAAATCGACGTTTTTTTTTTGTTTTTGGGTTACCGCGATCGCTCCGGGGGCACTCGTCGCTAAAATAACAATATTATATTCGCTGCGGTACCACGGTCGTACATCATTAGCACCTGACGACTCGCGTGCGGAGAGACGAAAAAAAAATAAATATTAGAAACACGCGCGCTATGTATAATAATATTATACGCGTTGTTTCGTTTCGATCGGTCTATATAATTATTGCATTACACAGTGTGAGTGTGTATACCGTCTCGACCGTATTATAATAACACTATGTAATATAAAGTGTATACTTTTATTAATAAACCTTGTGTGTGTGTGTGTGTGTGTGTGTGTAGGAGAGTTCGGAGGCGTGCGGGAGTGAAAAAGACGGGTAAAACGACGGGGCAGGTGACAGACGTCTCCAATTACTACATTATATTATATACTACTAACTATGCAGACGGCAATAATAATAATTACGCTCGCTCGTGTATATTATAATATTATTTTTATGTATAGGTACAATGGCATTGCGGTGGCGGCGGATCGCATAATATATAATATCGGTGGGCGTATCGATGACGAAGGAATATTCCGCGTGCGCATAAATTTACTGCTGCCGCTGCAAGGTATATATAATATATAACACGCGCGCGCGTGTATGTGTACGTCGCTATATTATAACCTGTAGAGGTATAAATACGTTGGTTTTCGTACATAATAAAATATATATATATTTATACATATATATGTAACGTGCAGCAGTGTATAGACGCAGGTGAACGACAAACGAGCAGTGTGTGTGTGCAGTAGAAACCGTTTTTTACTGTTTTGTTTTTTTTTAATATAGAGACACACGTTATTGCCGCGAAGCGATGACCGCGCGGTAAAAGAATCGCTCGACCACGCGCGCGTGTAAATTCATCGAAACGCATATGGGTACGATGTGCAGTAAGTCGATATGCATCGCCCGCGATTATATTTTGCATTTATTTCATTATTTTTGCAGAAAATAATATCATAACGCCGCTGAAACGATTTTACAATATATAGCTAGGTACGTTATAATAATATTGCTTTTAGCTGCAGAAGTATAGGTTAGGTTCGTCCCGCGACTTAGTCGCAATCGATTTACGCGTTTAATATATTATTATTATAACGTATACCTAATGACGGAAACACGCACACGACTTTCGTACTTGCCTCACTATGGGCACTGTACATATTACCCGACGGTCACCTATAACTATAGTAATATAATATATTATACTAGTGTACATTTACAGTATATATATATATATATATGTATAGAGTCTCCGTTGTCGTTGTTTTAATTTTGATTAAGTTATCAAAAAAAAAAAAAAAGGAAAAATATTATGTGTATAGAACCACTCCCACGTCGTAAATATGGACTTCATCGAATTTTATGGCTCATACCCCAGACGTGTACTTATCGCCGGCCGATCAACAGGGAAATCGCATTATAAAAATGATTAATTACTCGGATTTACATAAACGTATTAAAAGGTCACGAGGGGGTCCCGCGTGTACCTGTGCTGCGTACGAACATATATATATATATACCTACACGCGTACGGCGTTTTCATTTTTTAATCTAGTCGTGCAATTATATTCCGCTGCAATTACTGAGTTTGTGCAAGGGCCGAGGAACAAAAAAAATGTCAGCCAAATTACAGTCCGGTAATAATTATTTGCCTATATATGCATATTATACGCGTAATATGTACCTAGCTGTATTTGGACGCACTGACGTTACAATATTTTCTATGTACCTACACACAAAAGATATATTATGTTAATATAGGTAAAGTACAGTAACCCCCGGCAATAATTTACCGCCAAGTTCCGAGTGAAATGTTCCTCCTACCAACCTACATTTTGATTTATACTGCGTTTTTCGTAATTTTTTATATATCAACCGTCGTACTCGGGGGAGACGTAATAAGTAGTGACCAGAGTAGGTTTGTTCGTCAACATTTAATGTTATTTTTTAATTTTTTTTATATAGGTAGGTAGGTGCTTACCTACATATTTGCAGGACACCTGCAAATGTCTGAAAAAAAAACCTAAATTTAACCTAAACCTTATTAATGCACGAGCGCGCAATGTTGGTAAGACTCTTTAAAACGTTACGTTAAACTTTTTTTAAAAAAAAAGATCCCATTTAGTTTTTGTTGGGAAATACTTATAGCACTTAAACATACAAGAAAATCCACCATTGATGATATTTTAGCGCAAATACACAGATGATTGCTATACTCAATAATTTAACATTTCGGATTTTAGCACTATTATTAAAATCCGTTCACGTTTTGTAGGTACTTATGTCTTATCGTAACCTAACCTATAATACCTACAAAAACGCGTATTATAATAGCGCAAAACCATCAGTTTCTGCGATGTGTGTCGATATATTTTTATTTTTATTCGTTTTAAAATGTTAATTGGTTAATCTGCGCAGAATTCTTATACGTTTTACATATTTTTTTTTTACCTAAGAACAATGGCGCTCCAACAATTCGTCCAAGGAAACAATGATCGTCAGAGCTTATTTCTTCGCGTGAAGAAATATTCAGTAATCAAAGGTTATAGTTGTATTTAACTTTTGTTTGCGGCAGATCGCACGTAATTATTATGCAATAGCTATAATACCTTTGCACATTATTATCTATTGTAAATTGTGTATTTGTAATGCTTACACGTTTCGGAAAGTTAAAATTATATTATTTAATCACAACCGAATAATGTAGAAATAACAGAATGCTTGGTTCAATATTATATTATTATAGGAAAATTTATAGAAATAACAATAGAACCTACTTTCTGTAAAATAACGCATATGTAGGTATAATATATTATGTTTATTGTACCTATATGCTGCTTAATATAAACATTATTTAGGTACATATAGTCGGTTTCGTGTGTTATCATAATAACTGTCTACTGTATTATTATAATACACTCGTGACGTCTCGTCTGCATATAGACGCGTATCCGTAATCGAATTCTACCGAAATTATCCGTTTTTAATCCCATATTCAGGAATTTTAAAATATTCGTACGCATTTCGATGTAACGATGTACGAAACATAAAACGGTGTTTTTAGATGCCTGGCTACTAGCCAAGGACTTTAGCTCACCGAATCGTTGTCTTCCATATTTCGTCGTTATCATGAACATTTTCTAATATTATATGCATTCCCAGCGTCCTTCCGAAAGTCGTCAAAAGCACCTACCTTATATTATATAATTGACATAATATTAAAATTAATTATTGATCTACCATCATTCAATTATTGACTGCCGGTTCAATACACTATATGTATATCGACTCCTTAAGTTCTGCAATTCAGTACTTACTTGCAGAGTTTCCCAACCTTCTTCCCTCGGCACACTAGCCCAAATCATATTTAACCGTGGCACACTTGACACTGATTTATATATATATTTGTACTATTATGACGTTAGGATTTCATCATATTAATACAATAAAAGTAGCATATCAGTAAATTACTAGCAAATAATTTAAAAATTGTGTATTTATTTAGGCTAGGAAAACTCATGTAAAATCATATTTTAATATATTACAAATATTAAACTTAATGATATGGTGAAACAGAGACATTATATACATTACGATTATGTTACGATTACATTATAATAAGCTAGTCCTAGTGAGAAATTTGGAACTAGTTTCCCTTCAATATAATTTAACTTATTATCGAAATTTTACCCAAGCGTTTATTAATAATCATGCAGACATTTCGTGGCACACCAATTTTTCGCGGCCCGCCGGTTGTGAAACGCTGACCTACTGGATTTTTTCACTAAACCCCAAATTCCCTCGATATTGTAAAGTCAAATTTAATGAATGTGCTTTGGTTACAACCACTGACCCGGGTCGAGACTAAATGTTGTCGACTACAGCGAAGTGAGTACAGCCCATTTCACCCAAACATTTGTAAGCAGCCCTTCCCATTCATCCGTATGCGGATAGTTGTCCCTTTTTTAAACATCGTTTTAAATCGTCCTTTATTATATAAAGTGGCTCTATCGCGTTTAGGTAGTATAAGTACAATAAAAAATTAATCTTCTCCCTACGATTTCATCAGAACGATTGAAATGCGACAAATGTGAGTAGAGATAAGATACATATTTTATAGTATTATTAATTATTATAAATTGTTTGGGTAGTTGTATATATTAAGATAAATTAAACGACAAACAATTTATTATTGCTGATGTTGCAAATTTCAAAAAATTGAAAAACATTCTCTATAAATAAACCTATATAATATGTGCAATTGTGTATAGTTATTATGTGACATTTTTGTAGGTAGGCATGGAACAAAATAAATTCCACCGTCAACACGTGCAAAACATATATGTGAAAAAAAAGTCGTCAAGCATAATAATATTTTTATACACTATTACAGCTATTGGTTAGATAATTATAAATAATATTTGAATCAACAAAATAAATAGTTTCATAAATATTATTTTTGTGAAGCTATTTATAGAAAAAAAACTATAAAAACTTGTATACCTAAAAGGTACCTAATTTCAAAGAGAATCGAAAACAACATATTATTTTTAATGTATATACACATATATACTAACCTAACCTAACCTATAGGTGTCATTGTTAATAATTATTATTGTCGAACCGATTTCATGTAGAAAACAATCGTGGCGATTAAATGAAAAAAAAATGTTCCAATTACTCGCAAGGAACTATAAAGATGGTGGCAATGTGGCATAGTAATAAAATATAATATTATAAATATATAAAATGTATATTTAAGTACTCCGGACAATGTCAGCTTGTCGTACGAACAAACGTACCTATATACTTAATACCTAAACAATAATGAAACGTTTTCGCAGACTTTCGAGAGACTTTTTTTAGGGCGTTCGATATAATTTATGTACATGCACTGTACTATGCACACACATACAGTCGGCGTATGTATAATAATAATATATTATAACATATGTGTAAATCATCAATTCCGCAAAGTATATCGTCCATTGTTTTATCGCACCGTTGAGTAATGTTTCTTTTGCATTTTTCTGCGGTTGTTCGACGATTCGTTGCCTATACACCACGGCTGCAACATGGTTTATAACGTGTACGCGTAGTCGTTAATATAATATTGTAAATTATACATATTATTATATCAACTACAGCGTGTGAGCAATAATAGGTGAGAACGAAATGGAGAAATTATACACGGTCGGAACAATTAAAACGGTATCGCAGTCACTGGCGTACATTATTATAACAATATGCCTGCTCAGGATAGTATATTACAATTTTATATAGACGCAAATATAGTAATATTATATGATAATTGATAGTGACATTATGTCGCGTGCGAATTGGGCGACGATCGTCTCCGGATGACGATGACGATTGATCCGACGACGACGTGTGTGTTCCCGTATGGTCGGTCCTCGTCGATCTACCGAATAATAATTTAATGATTATCGGGGGGCCACGGGCGCCCACCAATCGCGTTGTGCACGCGCAGCAACCCATTATTTTCCGGGCTCGGACACACATAATATAAGATTTTCGGTGTTCAAATCTCCGGACTCTTCGCACCCGTCCTGTGCACCGCGGGACCTATGATATTATTATAATATGCCCGAGCGAGGCGGCGGTCTAGTCACGATCGACTGCTGCAGGATCGATCGGACTTAATGTGTGCTTCTATCTTAATTTTTTCATTTTTCATTTTACTTCTATAGCCGATAGAATACTTATATATTGACGGCGTGTCTTCGTTGCCGAGCCTCACGAATGCGCCGCTTATCCGGTTCGTTCGCCGTTATAATAATAATATCATTGTATGATTGCAGTGCATTCAACGATATTCGCAACACTTATCGCGCTCGGTTTTTCTCGCACGTGTGGATATTTTATTTAACTTTTATATTATCGTCATCCTCTCCCCTCCCCCAGAGGTACACTAGTTTTCCTCATTTACCCGCACGTTACAATGCGCGTGTATACATATTATAATTTATAATTCTTGTTTCAGAATTTTCCTTCAAGTTTGCGAAAACAATGTGCTACCGCGTGTAGAATAATACCGTAAATGATAATAAAGGAATATTTAATAACAAAACTGCACGAGAAAAAACATTTTTTGTTCAAAAAACAAAAAAAAAACCGCTTCAGTAGAACGACAACTCCGTGTGCCGCACATACCCACACACTCGGCGTCGTCTCCTCCTGTTTACTTTTGCGAAAACAACAACAACAACAACAGAACACATGTACATATTATGACGTACAGGTATATTATATTATGCACGGTTGCATATATGTTTAGTCTGGGCCCGTGTACTTCAATCAACGTAAAAACCTACGACGCTTTCCCTATATATAGGTACACGTGTAGTTTGATCATTTCATATTTTGAAAACGTGTAGGTATATCGTGTTCATACGAAGAGTTTCTACGACGAATCAGAACATAAACTCACTGAAGTAGTCAAAAAACGAAAATTACTTAGTTTCTCTCCTCATAATATAGTTTTTTTTTCTAAATTGTATTCTTAAAATAACCCCTATTTGATTTTAAAATAATAATTCCATGGTATTTTCTGTGAATTCAGCGGGCTAAATATATTTTATATAATATGTCACACGATTTTCGTCGTCGTTTTGTACCATTCGCGCCCACATAGGGTTTTATAATGGAAAACAATGACACGATCCATCGTTTCGTTTGAGGACTTTTTACGGTGCAGTTATTTATTTAATATTATACTATCCAACTTCACCAGAATAAGATAATAATATACAAATACGCGGTTATTATGACGCAGAATAATACAAAATTCTGTTTTTATTAACAAATTAGTATTGTTGTTTGTAATTTGTATTATCGTACATAATGTAATTGATATTTGATAAACGTTTAGAACAAACCATAGAGTAAGACTGTAAGACTGTAACATACACGACTGGTGATGCTCACGTTGGTATCAATAGATAGCAACAGGTGATGGCATATACCAACAAGTTGATATTTTTTAGATATTAACAGTAACGAGCAGATATCCACAATAAGATGCATCGAGCAGTTATAGACAAGTATTATAATAACAGGTGTTGACAGATATTAAGAAAAAAAAAATAAGTTTTGGAGATAAAAAAATAATGTAACTAAAATATATGTATACCTTTAATTTGTTTAAGCTATATATTTTAACTAGGACTATTTATTTTATTCTAAAATCTTTACGTTTGTAGTAGATACCTACGAATTTACTCAATATATTACTCAATTATTTTTTTTTTTTTTTTTAGGGTTAAGGCTTCGACTGCTCAGGTCATTAGTCTGTGGTACTGTAGGGGGGGGGGGGGGTACTGTAGATTTTTACACGTGATTTTGTTTTGGCAGAATTTTTAATTTGGGCACCCGTAGGTATCTGCCATGCCCGGGTGGGGGATGGCGGCACTTGTTCTCCGGACACCGTGACTTGCCCGAAGAAAAATGCCGCCCGCGGCCAAGGTATCGAACTCGGGCCGGCTGCGTCGCAGCCGACGCCTTAGTCCGCTCGGCCACTCCGTCCCCCTACTCAATTATTGTGAGACTGGTAATCCGTAGCATATGGTGTGAACGAATTTAAAAAAAACATTAAACGTAATAGTAGGTACCTATTTATATAATAATAGTTAATACATATTTCAGTAAAATGATACGTAATATTATAATATAATATACGATATTCCATTGCGTAATTTAAAATAGTTACACTGAGTCTACGATTGAAAAAACATACATATATTATATAGATACAAATTATTTTATATTTCTGATACTAATTATCGTAATTGTTATTATTATTTTACCATAAAAAGTTATAGCATTCAGATGATGTGATGTAAAACTCCATAAATTCAGTACCTACCGATCATAGTGATAAGTTTGTGTAACAAAATATTTAATTCGAACGCCGGATATCGAAAAGATTATAAAAACCTTTTCCGACATGAAACTATTTACAATGAAAGTTTAATTATCATACCGATGTTCTACGTAAACGTATATGAGAATATAATATTATTTAATCGACGACTGCAAGAACGAGTTAAAAGATAACACTGCTCCGTTTGTTCATTATTGTTGGCGGTGCAGTACACAAAAACATACCTACCTATACATTAAAAACAAGGAAAACATAATATACAATAAATATTTTTCTGTTTTTAATTTTTCCCGTAATGTATCTAAATTATTCAGTGGCATGTACCACGAACGTATTCCAATTTACTGTTGTAAGGAGGCTAAAAGTCGTTTAACTAAAAAACCAAAAAAAAAAAAAAATAATGATGATAATAATAATAAAAACTATATATAAAAAAAAAATGATTCTAATAAATTCGTTACCGTACGAAATGAGAGCGCATAATAGTTTCGTTTGATAACGTTCGGATAAAACTGTACGCATTAACGTTCGCCGTCACGCGAGTTTTTCATATGATATTATAGCTAATATACTGCGCGCGCGTTTATCTCGTTTATATTAATCAGTCGTCTATATTATAAGAGTAATTAAAAAAATGCAATATCATTATGATATTTACGAGAGGGGTGACGTGGAATAAATAAAAAGGCGTTTTTAAAAATAATAAATATAAAATACGAAAACATAGGGCCGTAAAAAGAAGTTAACAATATCGCGTATATAGCTCGCGTTTGTTGTAATAATAATTATACGCTTGCAGCAGTCGTTGATTTGTGATAATAATATGTAAACGTGGTTAATATTGTATTTAGTCGGAAAACTTTTTTATTTAAATGCAATATTATATTATTATAACGATGTGTAGACATCGTAATTAAGTCGAGTACTTATGGTCTTACAATACATACAGTATATATATATATACGGGTATACACACACGCACGTACGCAAAATATAGTGTTACGTTATATAATTATAATATTTTCGTTTTAACTATATTGAAATCGTTTCGGCACGTTATTCAAAACTAAATCGCACGTATGCGTGGCATATTATTGCAATATAATAATAATAATCATAATATGATACTTATACAGTTGGTATCATAGAATATTATTAAATTTTAATATATAAGTACCTATATAATATTATGACTTATATACCTACGATACAAACGCCACAGCACACCGTTTGTGTGAGTACGCAGTATGCATAAAATTATAATATAGTACCTACCACGGTAGCATATTATAACATGTAATATGGATACCTATAACACGACGTATACGTTATATGTAAAAATATTATTATGAATGGCCTGCAATATTCGTCCGGTATTTCAATAGCTGGGGTTTCGGGGATCAGGCGCGTGGAAAAACGTCCAATTAAAAAATTTAATAAACACCGCGACGGACCGGGCGGGGCGCAGGACTATTTCATTTTTTTCTTGCCGTTTCTTCCGTCGAACTTTCCCTGAATTCCTCCCTCTCCCTGTGATCCTCGGCGACGGACGATTCGTTCTTTCGCCCTCGCACTGCGCTTCCCCACCACCCCTCCCCGCGAATATATATATATATAGGTGAGTATTGTGCGCCGCAGCAGTGACGGCAACGGCGACGGCGGTGGTGGCAGACGATACCTCTGGGATAAGGCACACCCGTAAAAGACAAAATTACACTCTTAATATTTATGACAAGCCGAATCCCTTATCGACCCTAAAAACACACCAACCCTTTCTCTCCGTTTACACTATAAAAACCCGATCGCAACGAGACGCGCGGTACAGCCTCGGCGACGGTGTGGTTGTAATATGCCCGTGTATATATATATATATATTTATACAAGGAAAAGCCATAGCCGCCGCCGCCACTGTTTACGACTTCCGATGCCCTAAATAAGCTCTCCACCACTTTTAAGCTTTTATCTTTGCCGGCGATATTATATATATATATATGTATACATACGCTCTCGAGGTTATTGTAAAAACCACCGTCGCGACTTGTCCGCACGCCACCGCTTGCCGGGTATATTACCCTGTACACAGCTCTCGGGATGACGCTGCGCCGCAACAGCAGCAACCCCTTCGGCCCGCCGTCTTGTATACATAATAAATATATGTAAATATAACACGCCTATAGTGAACTTTCTAAAGCAACGCACAATGTTTTTTTCAACAGCTGTGCAGCTCGTCCGATGTACAACAATTACACGGCGAACCACGTTTATGTAATTATAGAGCTGTATCGAAAAATAGAGAAAGAGGGGGCGAGGTTTATCAATATAAAACATAGACCTTATACTTTGAGCATATAAGGTTTACGATATAAAGATAAAAACGTTTTTAAAAATTACTAACCTACAACTTGGTCCTCTAATATGCATTGGCTATATCTTTCTAACGAAGTCGGCATTACGCAGGGTATAAAAGACACGTATAGTCTGTTGTTTCATAGGTATTATTAAGTTTATGAGATTATATATTATATGGTTCAAATAGCAGTCGAACTTACGCACATAGGTACGTTTTCCGCGTAAGACTGGATTTTGTTTATGATATTATACTTAAGTCTTTATCGGTAGACGACATGTTTGAGATTGCGGTAATGAGATTGTACAGCAACAGCGAAAAAAAATATTTTCCACTTGGGACCATAAAATATATAAATAATATAATGTACTTTATTTCTACTAAACATTCAACTATAATAAAAAGAAGCTATTTATAAAAGTCATTATAGAGCTATAATCTAATAGACACCGATTCGAGAGGCCATGGGACGAGATGGAGTGAAAGAGAAAATGTAGTGTACAGGAAATTGCAAAGCGCCCAACATCTTATTAAAAAACTATGTTATCAGACGACGACAAATTTTTAAAATATATCACATTTTTTACCAAAAAATGAAATGGTTGGTTTTGTAAACATATACAGCTGTATTACAATATTATTGTTTATACTGTTTATAGGTATACGTATGGTATAAACATGACCATTCAGATGTATCATCTTGCCAGATTTTCCATTTAAAATTTCACCACCACTAAATTGAAATAAAGACAACAAACGGCAACCACGGTACAATGTGACCATTTTAGAGAATAATTTGTAGTTACTATATTTACCCTAGTCTGTACGTATTTAAATAAGTAAATTTTAAACGGAATATATTGCAAAGACGTGTGATGGGTATAGTTGACAACTTACTGCAGATGAATATGCATTCTATTCACTGTGTGTAATGGGTACACTGCACATACTATTATTGTTATTATACACTAAAACAGTTTATCTAATAGTCGTATGATTACAATACGCCACGTAGTAAGAACTAAACCACAATAATTGCACTCGAAAACCGTTAACGCTGTACGTCTAAATAGGTATATCATAACATTTACATGTAATATTGTATTTGACATGCACAATTGACATCGAACCACCGTAGTTATATAATATTCACATCCGCTTTCGAGAATTCCGTTTAAGCTCACCGTCGCCATCACACACAAATTTCGCCGCTAATTTTACCTGTAAATTGTAATACGTATTACGCATGTCGTCAAAACTTTCAAATATATATTTATAAATGTCCGTGGAAACCAACGTGAAGCAAACCGCGTAATAATATTATATTATATGTCGCCTTGTTCATAGCGCACGAATGTGTGTTTAAAATATAATGATAAAGTCAACGATTTCCAATCATGATTGCGTTATAATAATAATATATGAATGCATTACAAACCGCGTTCTTACTCGCCGCTGTGGTGCATAATATTGCAACAGTCCGGCTGCAGGTGCAGTCTCTGCTGCAGCGGTGCAGGTGCAAGACTGGGAGGTAATAGCCTGACCTGCCAGGACGATAATATGCGGACAAATGTACAGTGACGACTGGTGACAGTAAGTATACCCAGGTAATGATTGATTTTAACATTATCGACACATATTGACCCGGCGTGCACACCGTATAGCACACCCTGCAGACGTGCTGCAGTCCACTCCGACCTGCAGGTCGGTGGGTGTATAATATTATACGGTGCGCACTGCGGGAGGAGGGGCGGGTTAATTAACGAAAAAGATTTAAAAATCCCTCGTCCTCATTTAAACTTGTGGTCGGCGTTGCAGCACTCGTAAATCTGTCTTTGAAGACGCGCGTATATACCTATACGGCCGCGCTGTGAATAAGTGAACCTGAAAAAAAAAACGCGAGTAATCTGTTGGAAACGCAACGATACCGGGGCGGACAAAAAAAAAAAAAGGCGGATTATTAGAAGCAAAGGGATACACGCGAAATTAACGATGAAAATATAATGAACTTTTATATAAAATCATCGTACCTATATATATTTAAATATAATATGTATACATACCGTTACGCTATCATTTATGCATATATATATATACCGTTATGTGTAATAGGTATCAACACACATATATATATTACGATGTATATATATACCGCTTTGCGTATAATAACATGTATATATTTTGAATGGGGCTTTTACCCTCGACGACCTCGAAATCGTTAAAAACAAGCTCGTGTGATCCTTAAAACGCCGGGCGCGGGTGGAGACGACGACTGCTGTAAAAACGTATACAATTACACAGCCTTTGAAACGGTTCTTTTTTCATTTAGTTATTATTATTTTTTTTTTTTTGTTAACCTCCGGTCGACGTAAACGATTGACGACGATTCCCTGCAGCCCGATGAGCACCCGCCCGGTTGAAAGAGACGACCCGGCGATGTACATATTATTATTATTATTATTATTATTATGATTATAGACGACTCGCGCGTATACCTATATATATAATACATAATAATAATATTGTGAATACGCCGGCAGATATTACCAAGTTTTTTTTAAATATTAAGAGTGACCGAAAAGGAGTCCGTGTGCCGTCAAAGGCCGGTCGAGTGGTTTATTATGAAATTCAACGGTTCGGAATTTTCGAGAAAAAAAGTCCCTTTGAACCGCCAGTCGAGTGGCTTCGTTTAATTTGCCCTTGTCATCCCGCCCATCACTTTATAATATACACCGTCGCCGCCGTGGTCTACATCATAGGGTTATATCATAATATACAAATAATATACATTTATAGGTACGTCGTATTTCAAGTACATATGTAAATTTAATATATAGGTTGCATAAATATATATAAAAAAAAAAATACAAAAATAATATATAATTAGGTAATATAACATGCGTTTGAAATAAAAAATTCAAGTATAAAAATCGTGCTGATTTTGTAAACAGATTTTACAGATTACGTCGTCCAATTTCACTTTACAAAACTGAAGGTAGTAAGAAGTTATGTTAAGCGAAGTCTACCGGTTTTTCGTAGTGCAATTTTGACTTGCACCTCAGGATGAGTTGCATTGTCTTATTCAATATTGGGAAGTGGCAGTACATTTTTGAATACCACCAATACATATTTTCGAATAATACACATATTTATAGGAATTGTTTTTAAATTATAAAGGGGTGTTCAAAAACTATACCCGGGACGAAAAATGTTCACCAACAAAAAATACCATCGAGTGTAGACTATAATATAGTGTTGGTCACGGTTATGCTATAATTTAAAGTGAATGTACTCTTTTGGATCAAAATAATATATATTTATATAGGTACTAACAAGAAACATAATGTTGTATTTTAACTGCATAACAGTTCGACACAAGTACATATGAATTCAAAAATAAAAAAAAACATCGACCAAAACGTTCGGAAGGATATTATTTTCAATAATATAAATATAATAATAATATATATCGTGTACACTGCACATATTATAATATGCACGATTCACGACCGTATACGCGGTCAAAGGCGAATAGCGATTACGGTCACACGTTTCGGGGAAAAAAAAATATAATACCATACCACTAACGACCGGAAAAAACCCCACAACTTTTAGGGGTGGACATTTATTTAATTTCAGTATTTATTTTTTTTTGTATTCCCTTCTTTTTTTTTTTTTTGGAGAATTGATGTTGCGGTTTTTAACGATCGTCGCACTAAATCTTGTGTATCAAAAAATATCCGCGGATGTTTTTTTTTCACCCTCGCGCGTGAACAAAGATTCACCGATACCGTCGGAATTTAAATAATTAAAAAAAACTGGCGTAACCTCAAAAAAAAAATAAACCATTATCTTTTGAACCCTTTTTCGTTTTTTTTTTTTGTTTTTTTTTGTTTTCAGTAGTACAGAGGACCCTTTATCTTACATGTATATATACGCAAATTTAGTTCGCCCCGTTTGATTTATTTTTATCGTCCGACTATCGTTACTTTTTTGCGTTATTTCGTTGTTGTTGTTGTTGTTTTTTTATTTTTAGTTTTTGTTACCTTTCTGTTTCTTTTTTAATCCTACATCGACTGCCATTTACTTCTTTTTTTTTTTTTGTTATTCCACGTTTGCCATACGCATGCCTTTTTGTGCCCTTTTCCCATTAATTCCTCGATCTTTTTGCGCAAACAAAGAAAGGGTGTGGTGTTAGTGTTCGCAATTATTTTTAATCAGACCCTTTTGTTCGAGCGGCTCATAAATAGTAATGACGAAACGCTACACGATACGCCTACGCACGGGGGGGCGCTAATAATCTTCAGAGGGCATAACCGATGAAATATGCCTTTTTACCGCTAATGTCCAATTTTCATGGTGTACGTCGAGCGTATATACCAAGGTATACCTATATACTTAGAATCTCCCGTGACGAAATATTGTTCTTCCGTCGCTGCTGATGATGATGCAGTCGTCACTCGAATAAAACCAAGCTGGGACTCGCGTAGATTGGTAGGTAGATGTTCTATATAATATATACGTATATATTTATAATATGATAAGGCCAGAGTCATCGGTGTCGTCGCGAATTTCCGGTTTATTTTATTATTATTATTATTATTATTATATATAGGTGAACATATTTTTTTAATTACGAATTAAGTTTTTCCGAGTAACCCTCGTCCGCAGGTAGGTATCTCCATGGTTTTTTTCCCTAAGAAATATTTTAACTGGAAATAATAGGTGAAACTTGATAATTAAAACAGAATGTGCAAGTTTTAAATTATTTTAATAATGAAAGTTGAAAAGAAAATGTTTGCTTTATAAAACGTTCACTATAGGAATTCCACGAAAAAATAAATAAATCTACCGGATGATATAACTTTGTTTACATTTATTATAATTTATATGGAGAGATAGTGATGTTTGACTAATTAAAAGTTAAGGATGACTTCATTAAGCAACGCGTTTTTTTCCCGTCTTTTTAAAATATCATATAAATAATAAAGTGTTTTACTCACGTATTGAAATGTACGAATTCAACGAAATACAACGATCAAATAAAACCATATAGGCACCACAATATCAAATTATACCTCAGACCAATTATTAGTTAAATCCATAGACCTTAGACATCCATATACAGAGCATTACGGGTTAGAGGGGTTGAATGAAATGGTTGTGACAGTGTTGTCATTTCTAACAACATAAATTATGTTTATTCACGTTATGTATATACTGTATATTATTAAAACACAAAATGATAAATTCATATTTTTTTTAAAAAGCATGCGATTACCGTAATAATTAATAAATAATAAATCATATATTCAATAAATAAATGTATTATTCATTCAGAAGCAATATAATTTTCGTGCATCAAACCATTATCATATAATAATAAATTGTTGAAACTCAATAACCGATCGCCCAACCTGAAATTCTATTGCGCATGCGCGTAGTAATTGAGTAATATCAGCGCACTCACGTGGGCCCGCTAGATCTAGGTCCGTGCTCTGTCTATTAGTGTAAAGGTCTATGGTTAAATCGAACTCGGGTGTAAGTCTAAAAAAGTCTTTTTCAAACATTTTTTATTCCGATTTCCTCACGCCGCCGTGTCGCCGCCAATTCACGAATTCACGTATTTAACATTTTGAAGTCATACCACACTCTGCAGTGACTTTTAATAACATAATACTTTGCAATGCGAGCTTACATCGCAGACAAAAAAATAAAAAGCAAAATCTTTTCATATTATCTATATATATATTATTATTGTATAAACGTAGTTAAATGTGAAATATAACATAGCATAATATTATTTTTTTCCTGTTACATTTGTAGTCGATATGTCTTGCAGTGCACAGCAATAAGTTTGGAAAATATTTTCTCATAAAAACAAGTTTCTCGGAACATCTTCAAATAACACACGTGTGCGCGAACAACGCGCAGTGCATTTTTTTTAGCGAATGTCAAATATTTCCGCTGCGGCGATATAATATTAATATATTATGTAGGCGTGGGGATCATTTTGCCATAATATGATTTTCTACGAAATAACGTATATTACCTATACAATGTTACATTATATTATTATATTATACTATATATAGGTACTTACAATAATAATATTATTATGGTTTATGTTTTGTTTATTTTTGTTTTGTAGGTATTTATGTCGGTAGGAAGAGGAACATGTGTGTGTTAGTTTTGGCAGAATTTTTTATTTGGGTACCTGTAGGTATCTGCCATGCCCGGGTGGGGGATGGCGGCACTTGTTCTTCGGACACCGTGACTTGTCCGAAGAAAAATGCCACCCATGACCGAGGATCGAACCCGGGTCGGCTGCGTCGCAGCCAACACCTTAGTCCGCTCGGCCACTCCGTCCCCCTTAAATATTTTTACTATTTATTTATTAGCGTATTATACTACAATTTTATTTACCAAAGGTAAACATAACATTTATAACTCACGAATCTAAAACAGCAATATAGCGCTCATCTGGTAACCGTATATGTAGTTATTACTTACTATTGGAACCCATCTATCGCTACTCTGTGTTGAGACTCTCAGCAGGTTGTACTGAATATGATAAATATTATTGTTACGCATTGTTTTAAATTTAAACAACCAACGAGTACAATTACTTAGCGCAAATTATGTATAATAAACCCTGAAAATAACCGTGCGCTACTGGTTAATCGACCTTACATAAAATAATACGTATTGAGCGCAATTTAATGGTATTTGTAAAGGTCATTTTATAACCGCAATATCGGTAACCTCCCTATTATATAATATACTTCATAAACGTCGTAATATACCTGCATGGCGACAGGGTGAAGGATCTCTATAAAAGTCGTATTTGCAATGAAACAATCATATTGCATGTATTAGCTATGTGTACATATTATATTATTATATTGTCGTGTACAACTCGCATATCATATTATGTAATAACTCTGTTCGAGCGTATACACACACGGCCGGCGATGATATATTATACTTAATTACTGTCGAAAAAATTGTTGTCCGTGGGATTATCAGGGTTATTAAAACGTTAATTAATCCGCAGCTCAGAGCTAATTGTTCTGGGATCGGTGCTGATGGGCAAATAATGTAAATTTTTTTTTTTTTTTTGGTAACGAGTACACAACGTGACATCAATACGTATTATACTCATATTATGCGTAATAGGTACGACAAATATACGCGTATACATGCATGATGCAAGTATAATATTATGCGTACGAGTATATAGGTATTATATTGTATTATGCATTTACATATTCTCGGTTTTTTTTTAAGTGCATTTCCTGTTGTCTATGATGAATGATAATAATAATTTATATTATGATAGAGAATAAATATCTGATACCTGTATAATGCATATTGCACATTTGTACAATCCAAATCCAATTTTTATTTTTATTGATGAATATTAGTAGCGCAACAGACGGTATTCGATCTACAGTATACCTATAATAATATTAGAATGTTTGGCACTCAAGTATAATAACTTTATAACACTATCAAGCTATAGTAACTTATTTGCTGAGCAATAATTAAAAAAAATAACATACATTCTTATGTTATTTAAATTGATCGATAAAAAATGATATAGGGGGACGGAGTGGCCGAGAGGTCTAAGGCGTCGGTCGCGACGCAGCCGGCGCCGGTTCGATTCCTTGGTCACGGGAGGCATTTTTCTTCGGGCTAGTCACGGTGCCCAGAGAACAAGTGCTGCCATCCCCCACCCGGATATGGCAGACACCTACGGGTGCCCAATCAAAAATTCTGCCAAACACAAACATTTACATGTAAAAACCCACCACTTCAAAAACCCTACCACCATCACAATACAACCCTACTAACAGCTAATGGCCATAGATGCCGGGCTTAAGGATCAATAAAAAAAAAAAATGATATGTATACATAATAATTTTAACTTGTTTTCTGAAGGATATTTATTATTATTTATTATTAATAACAAACCAAAAAAAGTGGGTAAGTGGATGTCACTTTGCTGTACTGTAGGTTACAAGTGGGTCACTGTAATGGATATTGTTGAATTTTGAATTCAATGATATAATATCATTGCATAAGAAAAACGATTCTGAGCAACAACTGTCAGTTAGTCAGCTAGACATTACTAAGTATATATTTTGATGATATTAAGATGAATAAAGTAATTTATATAAAACCTATTTACGTGGAATCTTGTTTTAAATTTTCAATCCTTAGCTACAAAAGTTGAACATTTTATAAATTTTTAACTACAAAATAATTATTAAATATTAAATGTGATAATTTTTGTCAACATTTGAACTTTAAATGCTTATAAAAAAAAATTGTGTCTATGTGTTTTAATATTTTTCAACTGCTATTGTAACAATATATCAGGAGCCTTGCATTAAATTTTCATGCTTTTTGACACAACAAATAAAATTTTATTGATATTTATAGAAAAAAAAAAACTAATAAAATTTAAAACTGACAATGTCCGTAAACAGCTCAAAAAGAGTCAAAATATTTTCAACATTTTATGGTGTATAGAAAATGCTTATATAAACATTCAGTCAACATTTCATGTACCTACGATCATTTGTTTTAGAGTTGCACCAAAAACCAAAATCGATTATTCCCTTTTTTTCCTTAATTTTTATATTGTTTTTCACGTCGCTTTTGAAAATTACTGAGAAATTTTTACTTTTGACCCCCCAAAGTACCAACTAGATACACTTTCCTATCAGAAAAGTTACTGTTAAAGAAAATCCAAGCACTTTTACTGTCCTAAAAGGTGATGATAGACACAAAAAAAATAACAAAAAAAAATCACACATCATTGTAAAATCTGTACATTCATCGCTTCGCTCAGAATCTAAAAAAAAACACAATATTCACTTGGATTTTACACTGTTTTAAACATAATATGTTTTATTCGTTTTAAACAATGAACAAAACGTTTAAAACAAATGTTTTGAATTCATGTTTCATTTTAAGGGTTAAACTATATTTTCGAAATAGTTCTTATCACGTTTACTGATACCTACGCTTCCCGTAATATTATAGTGTCGTCTTCGTTCACGGTCATACTTACAGGCGTCGAAAACGCTGCATATTTTTTACAGTATTACAGCATAAATAACGTATATCATATAGGTAATGTCTGCACAATCAATCGTATTCATCGAACATCGCTGCGACAGCAATAATATATTATACCAATACCTATATATGCCGTATGCGCATGTGTCCGCATATGAAGTGGAAAGTATATAGGTACCTATATATACGCTGCTGCAGACGTCGGTTATTGCTCTTCGGTTTTCGACAAATAATAAATTATTTCCTCTTGATATCGGAATGTTCCTTGTTTTCACAACACACTAATAATATAATAGCCACGCGTATATAATATTATATTATGCATTATTTTAAAACGGTAAATAATAATAATGGCTATATTTAGTATACCTACGGCTCAAGTACGAAAAACAAAATAAAAATTAATAAATAAACAAAATTTAAATTTAAAAAAAAAAAAAAAACATTAAATATTTATGAGTAAAACATTTACTTACACTGCTTGTTTGTAGTAGAATATATTACATTACACATAAACAAATATCATATTTGTCGTACTTATATAATAATATATACTATAATATAATATAATATTTACCGATGTAGCACGCGCGCTATTTGTGTTTTATAATATTTAAAATAAGATTTTGGAGAACGATTTCGAAACCACTCGAGTGACATTATTTCCTGGTATTGTTACTGGAAAGAAATTAAAAAATTCAAAATCACGGGCGAGTACGCCTGAACTATTGATGTCATCGGACAGTGGAGAAAAAACATGTTTGCACTGCTATTGTATATTATATTATAATAATATAATTGTTATTATTATTCATTATTATTACTGTTATTATTACTATAATAATATGTACACGCGTGCGGCGGTGAAACTCGAAATTAATAACGAGCCAATTTTTCAAATTTAGTGTGCGAGAATCGTATACGCGACAGGGAATATTGAAAAACAGATAATTAATAACACTATTATTGTTGATCGAGTACTCATACAAGTCTATATATACCTTCGAAATATTATATATATATTAAATAGTATTATAATATATTCACGAGACCGTTCACTTTAAAGCTGCGAACACAAAAAAAAGAGTTTACTCGTCCTTAGAGGCTCGGTAAATATGTATATGAAATATACAAGCCGACTGTTCGCTATATATATATATATATATATATATATATATATATATATATAATATGCATAACTTTACAACGCACATTCATTTATACCTATATAATATTATAATATGTGTACGCTAAAGAGCAGCGCTAAGAACGAATTATCATTTTAAAGATTGTGTGTGTCGTGCGTGTTGTATACATAACAATATATAATAATAATATGTATATATTATTGTCGGTTTCTCTTTATATAAACCGTCTCTGATTCATTGTTTTTATGACACGTAACATATGTTATCCGCGGACAGAATTTACGGTTAATATTAGGTGCATATATATATACAGGTATAACGACATAACGTATATATACATCATAATATTATCGGTACCTACATCTATGTATACATCTTCGTTATATATTATATAGGTACTATACATAATAATATAATACAAGCGTCGAGCCAAAAGCTAGGAGGCGTGCGCGTAAAGGTTTTAATGGCGTAAATTAAAATATATTACCATTATATTGTACTGCTATATTATTATACCTATAGTGAATTATTGAAATATATTTTTGAACAAAAAGCGCGTTTCATCGCGTATCGTTGTAAAATAATATAACGTGAGGCACATATAATAATATAACAACAACGTTGTACCCATTGCGTATTCGATAAATCACGAGAAAATAATTTATGCTCAATCGCGCAAACGTCGAGAACGAAATCTGCAGTGTATATTTATATACATGTATAGGAGCTGCTGCAATTAAGCTCGGCACTTGCTGCGTATATATGATATCGTATAATATTATAGGTAAGCGTACCGATATTATTTCAATAAACTTAACCGATTCTAAACGAAATAAATAGGTATAGTGTCTTGTTGTTGTAATTTAACGTCTTCATCGCCGAGTAGGAAAAGTTTACGAAATCGAACGTTACAAAGTTGGTTTAATATAATATTATAATATATTAGTACAGGTATACATATAAATTATCAATGTAAAATAGAGCTGGTAAGTATGCCCACAATGTAAAATATTATATGTATTATTCGAGAAAAGCTGCAAAGGAATTCATCAAGATTGTAGAGCGATTTTTAGCCCCTGTTTATTAGCTGTTCTTTTGTATGTAAATTTTATTTTTAACAGTAATAATTAAAATAGGAGCTGCTGCCATTAAGCTCTGCACTAAATTGCTGCGTATATATAATATTATAGGTCAGCGTACAGATATTATTTCGATAAATTTAACCGATTCAAAACGAGATAAATAGGTATCATCGCGTCTTGTTGTTGTAATATATAACGTCTTCATCGCAGAGTCGGAAAACCTTACGAAATCGAACGTTTTAAAGTTGGTTTAATATAATATTATAATATATATTATGTACAGGTATATATATATATATAACCAATGTAAAATTGAGCGGGTAAGTATGCCCACAATGTAAAATATTATATGTATTATTCGAGAAAAGCAAAGGAATTCATCAAGATTGTAGAGCGATTTATGGCCCCTGTTTATTGACTGTTCTTTTTGTATGTAAATTTTATTTTTAACAGTAATAATTAAAATGGGAAAAAACAAAGATAACAAAAAATACAATCGTAAAACAATACATTTAATTCACTTGAAACCGTTGTTGAAATGTTTTAATCGTAAAAACGCACACATTATACATAGGTATAATGTGTTCATATTTGGAACGAACTCACGAGCTGATTTATGTACAAAACATAATTATAAGTGTGTCGACTCTAAATTAATTAGCTTATTTATTTTGGTACATCGTATAGTTTTGTACGCTATATCCATTGCACACATCGTGTGAAAATTGCAGTTCAAGAGAAAACGGTTTTCAAAAAACAGCGTACAAATATATAATAATATGTAGTAAATTTTCAAATTTATACAATGCCAACTATATAACTGTTTTATGTCGTAGTTATACGTATAAAAAAAATGAGTCATTTAAAAAACATTTTACCACGTATTGCGGTGTACCTATCGTGTGTGCCACATAAAGTACAGACAATTGTTTTACTTTTACCTAGCAAATTATAATCGCACGGATTACATTAAAAATGTATACTATATATATATATATATATCAATACAGTTAACCATTATAATATATATATAATATGTGTGTGTGTATATGCAACTTAAATTTAATTCATTCGAATCATTATCATATATTATATATATATATACGTTTTGAAAACTTGTTTTTTAAAAATGTTTGCTTTTACAAAATACTTGGAAACGCATTCGAATACACATTGGCTCTAACAAATTTAATTACAAACACAATTATATGATTTAATTAATTTTATTCATAAACAACTTTAAAACAATGTCTTCAAAAATACCGTATTGTTTTCGGACTTTTATTTATCACTTTGAAATAAACAATTTTTCTGAGGTCAATTTCTCCTCTTTATTTATAATTTAATTGAAAATCTTAAGCTAATTCACTTTCGCGATTTTTCGAGCGAATGCCGAGAGAAAAATGCGGCAAGAAGCTTTGTGTACGGCTGAATAAAACGAATCTCTCGAAAATGGAACTTACGGTGCACAGGTCCCGTAGAAAATGTATAAATATTATGTTTTCCTTTGTGACCTCAATCGGGAGGTTTCTTATTTTTATTATTCGGGTCCAAAAGGATTTTCAGAGATCGCGAGTACCATAATATATATAATATATACAGTCAAAGAAATCCAAAAGGGATAAAAGATAAAGTTTTTCGGTCCAATTGTAAATCATACAGTCAAACGTGCATCGTATTTTAGCGGCATGCACCGACGACGAATGATACGATATAATATAACTCTCGTCTATATATAATATAAACATTTGATCCTCTAAAATAAAATACGTTTTTTAAGTTTTCGACGTACGAGGCTTTATTGCGATGATTTCGGATTTAAAACTCGTATATTTTTTGGGTATACAAGTCGCGTGAACCTCTCCGACACGTTTTGCATTTGATTTTATATAATATTATACGTGTTCAACTCTGTGGTAGGTATTTGATCGTACGCATCATATTTTATCGTTGTTAACAAGCCAGAGTGATGCTATTACATCGTATAGACATATTATTATACATAGGTATAGGCATTAGAGGTCGTATGTATATATTTTAATTTGATATAATTTATTTATTTTTTTTTTATTAATCCTTAAGCCCGGAATCTATGGCCATTAGCTGTTAGTAGGGTTGTATTGTGGTTGTAGGGTTTTGAAGTGGTGGGTTTTTACACGTGAGTGTTTGTGTTTGGCAGAATTTTTGACTTGCCCGAAGAAAAATGCTGCCCGTGACCAAGGAATCGAACCGGCGCCGGCTGCGTCGCAACCGACGCCTTAGACCGCTCAGCCACTCCACCCTCCTATAGTATATTATATTATGCCTATAGTCAATTGTTTTGCTATTTTGAAAAACAACTAAAAATGTTTATTATACAATTTATGTTATTATACCTAATGGCTACGTTTTTACAAAAAAAAATCATTTATTTCTGTTTTGTTTGCCTTTGTGAATAAAAAAAAAATGTACACCACAACAATTCTATAAAAGTGGTTATAATATAAGGAAGAACTTTAGTTGCCTTCCACAAAGGATTACATGAAGGATATAATAGTTGTGTAGTAACCGTTGGAAGAGATTTATAGTTTTCGATAAGTTGAATACCAGGAGAGTGATAAGTGATAACCTGAAGAGGGAAGAAGGTCGTTAATATTACAATTGTATCGTTTTTGCTGTAATTATTTTTAGTTATTTTATTTTAAACTGTTAAGCCCGATTAGTGACCACACATTTTTGCCGATGACTCCTTGCTATATTTTTGTCTAGCTCATATGCACTTGATGATTAGTTATAAAAAAAAACCTGTTAGTCATTTACCATTTATTCTTAATTTCATAAAAATATTTTACTCCTCCCGATTGTGAAATTAAAACATAGCAGGCAGCCTCAATGAATAAATTTGGAAATATCATAAAAATTAAAAATGTTTATAAATAAATACAGTCTTTTAAAAACTATTAAAGTAATATATATTTTTGTTTTTTTGCATCAAAATCACAATAATTGTGAAAAAAAATTAGTGTATTGGATTACACTTTAGTCTCCATACCATAGTTGTAGGAATAAATAAATACATTTAATTATTATAACTTTACAGGAAAAAAATTGTACTTAATTTCACTAAAAACGACTTTATTATTAATGTGATACGTATATTATATTGCATGGAATATTGAGCTGATTCGACGATCATATTATTTTGAACATAATATTGTTTTGTGCTGTCAGAAAATTGCTCTTGTGCAACTACACGTCTTGTACAACGTTTTAATTGAACGCCCGCGGTTTATACCATAAAAATGTTTAGGTATACACAATATTATAATAATTGTACATAATTATACATAATATTATAATATTATTGTTATACCTTTACTATATTATGATATCTATCGTGTGCACTACCGTCAACTGGCTGGACACGTCGAACAATAACGACGCGAAAATCTGTCGTCATTAAAATATTATATAAACGCACTCGTACGCGCATTATTATATGCCTTTTATAATATTATTATATTATTATTACTATTATTAGAATATTATTACAAACCGTACAGGAGACGATTTGCATCTATTCTTTTCCGGGACACGAAATGATATACCGTTTGACGTTGTCGTTGTCATCGTCGTGCCCATAATTGATCCTCGTGTGTTTTAATACGGTTCGTTTACAGGCTGCTGGTCTTGAGAGTTCCGATTAGCATCGCACACGACACACACACACATACACACTCTCGTCGTCTCTCACGTACAAATATAATACGTACCAATTATTATTATTATTTTCGAAATATAAACGCGTGTATATAGGTGTGTGAGTGATAGCTATCGTGGCGATAAGGTGAGAAGCGGTTCGAGGGAGCGTGCGTGGGGTGGTGGGCAGGAGGGTCGCCTGCAGAAGGAAAAAATAAAATAATTACACCGCGTCGTGATAATAATAATATTATTATATTATATTATTGCGTATTATTTAGGCACCGAACACAATCGTATCAAGATTGTGAGTATTATACACCGCATGTATGTATAATAATAATATAATGTATAAAAATGTCCAATTTTACCCCGAGTTTTTCCGAGTGAAACGAAACGAAAACTAGTCCTCTTACAAGGACAATTATTTAGATTAATATCTCGGCGAGTATGTGCGTGGCGTGTGTGCGCGGCGGCGTATAACAATGACGATGATGATAATAATAATAATAATAATGCTCTCCTCCGTCGCAGTCGCAGTCGTCATTTTCTTGACATTTTTATTCGAAATTAAAATAATTGCCAGTATATATGACTCCATCCGTAAAATACATAGTCGCAGCTCTTTTATTTCACCTGGTTATCAGCTCCCTCTGCACTCCGAGTGTCTTCTGCCGCCGCGGTTCTCGCGCAATACGAATATTATAATAATTCCTTTTAGGATTTTTTTAATTATTGCGATCCGTTAAACTTATTTTATGCGGTTAACAAACCATATTATGTTCAACAGTCGACCATGTCTATTTGTATACGTCGTACAGGATGATTCATCAACCGTGATGCTCACCCCCGCCATTGTTTTCTTAAATTATAAATTTATTCAAATTCTGATTTTTGGAATTTTCACAAACATATTATTATATTATATTAAGACCATGTTTATGCTCACATCTGCTATATATAGATACATCAATAATGTAAGACCACTCCTTAATATTTACGCATGTACCTATATACAGTGTAGGCCACCGCATCTCGACAAACATTAAAATAAGCTGCAGACAATACAAAATAAATTTCTCAGAATGGCTTAAAAGCACTCTGGTTTATGCGTAGGTATTACAAGCAACTCCATAAAGTCACGACGACACCGATGAATATTGTTATTAGACATTTGGATCAAAGACCAATTCAAAAAATATCACTCAAGAGTCAAACTCAAGTGAAGGAGCTCTCCACTACGGAATTGGGGAAAATATTAAAAACAGCTAATTGACAAACCACACTTCCCTCATAATGTTCTACTGGATCTTTCGTCATCAACATCAACTCAAATTCGTATAATTTTGCACATTTACATTTAATAAGGTCTACGATCCACCTCTATACATAATATACTTTATGTTTATTTTTATTTTGACGTGATTGTAATATTTTTACTGTAAACTGTTAAGCCGATGATTTTTTTGAAAATGTTTTAATTTTGATGTATTTAAATTAAAACTGAAATGAGTTAGTTTCTGAATTATTTAACATTGTATTTTAAGAATAATATGGACTGAAGTGATGAAATAAAAATACTAGTAAAAAATATTAATATTAGTTATTAATCAATTAAAATGTTATCGTTTGAAAATATTGTTTGAGTATAACTATATTTTATAGTGAATTAAGTATTAAAACATTATTATGAAGAATATTATCCATAGGTAGGTCGTAGGTGGGTATATAGGTATGTATACTCAACGTTTAATAGCAAACTAAGAAACTGTTCATTCAAACGTCAACTTATAGATGCTAAAAATTAAAAAAAAAAAATACAGTGATAGTGACAATAAAATAGTGTGGTTCTCATTTGAAAAAGAAAGTTTATACTTTATATAGTTTATATACTGCAATAGGAGACACACAGCATTATGTTATTATGATATAGCCACTCGACCTATCGCGTTTAACTAATGCGGTTATGGAGATTGTGACAGAATTTCAGAAAACTCACTGGATTTGTTGATAGCTTATGTAACACATATATAATGATCAATGACTTACATTTTTTTAAAAAAAAAGATATATATAGCGTAAGTTATAATCATCCGTTAATATTATACGCTTAGTTTTTTTTATTTTTTATTTACCTGTTGTTGTCAAATTCCATACTGCCACACAGCAATAAGTAGAATAGTGACCGTCGTTCCAAAACACAACAATGTTAGATCAATTCTCCGGTGAAGATGATGCTGCCAAAGGTAAATGGGTATTTGTTGTAACTTAAAGTAGGCTAAAGGCGTTGGGCGCCATACATCGACACGCGTATTTAAATTTTTAAAATATTGAATTTAATTTTACTGGTGTCACGTCGGAAATGGAATGTTATTGTCGTAATTGACCTCTAAATCATCGATTCGCTAAGGTATGCTTTTGGTTCATTCGCGGAATTCGGTTTTACTGAAACGTGCAAAATAAATATAGTCAATACAGAGATAAATTAAAACTAATAACTCTAATTATTCAGATAGGTATTGTGCATATTATTGTAACGATGTAATTTTATAATATTTAACGAACAATGGAAAAACAGATGTTTGAAAAATATTTGTCTTATCTCAAAACTCTGTGTAACTTAATATAAATACGTCAAGGACCGAATTGTAATAAATTGTCTTATTATTATTATACTATTATTGCTGTTTCATAGTCCTTGATTCGTGAAGTTGCATAACCTAAAATATATAATCTAGCTACAATCTATATACATATTTGAGGATAGAAACAATACTGACACAAGATATAAATACCTACCCATTTGATTGAATTTAAGTTTAATTCTACAAACAAGATTTACAGTGACTACTTACGCCCCCTTTTTTAAGTTAAGTCTATGTTTTATATTATATTATAGTCTGAAGGTACTGATAAATAAGTCAAACAAAAATAAAACTTATTTATCTATACAATTCTGTAAAACTATAGGCCACATCACTTAGAATATTTTATTTTTAGTTTTTTTTTTTATATGATATTATGGAAACTATTAAACGCATTTACGCATATTAATATAAAATTCAACTGAGTTTTAATATAAGTGCATATAACCATATAATATAATGTATTAACGTGTAATATTTAAAACATCATATGTATAGGTACGTCCTATAGGGTCGCTACAAATAAAACATATATTACAGTATACCAGTAAAAAAATTATTCATCAAAGCAGAAGCTCGTTCAGAAGAACGTTGTATATTATAGAAAAAATAAGCTCACTTTAAAATCGAACATAGTCTGCACTCGGATATACCTAATTATATCATATAGATCATTGTTTAAACTCTAATATAAATATACCAAATATATTCATAGACAATTAACACAATCTACACATAGGTAGGTATTTCTTTATAACCAAACATACAAAAAAGAAAATAAATAACCATTAGACATTAAAAACTGTCGTAGTTACTCTTTCAATTACTACTAGACTATACTGTAAGGACAAAATATAAATGCATAACAACGATGATTCATAGCAGTAGCATGTTATTATAACTTGTATTAATTAAAATTGTTATTTATAACTAAAGACCGGATTTATATGTTTTTACATATCGTTACTGGGTCTATGCAGTCTTATGAGAGTAAAAAATGTGGATGATTTGTTCAATTCTGAATGCATAGAAAAAAGTTTTTTTTTGCATATTTGAGAATATTTTATGGGTTAGAGAATATTTAACTCATTTAGCATATTTTGGAATATTTTGTAAATTCTGAGAAAAAATTTGATTTATTTTTAATTTTAATATTACGGTACCCAGAAAAAATTTTTTTGAACATTTACAATTTTTTATTTTATCATTTCCAACTCTTACTAAAGTGCAATAATATTCCATTAGAATACGAAACTTTAAATACCTAATAATTAACTCACTATTAATATAAAATTGAAAAAAAAAAAATTTAAATGCATATTAAAGTAAATATAATGATGTTTATTGATTATTTTTGCATATTTTTGCTTTTTTTTTGTATATTTTGCATATTTTAGCATATTTTTTTAATTTTTAAGAGAATATAATGAGAATATTTTAAGATTTTTCGAGAATATTAGCATCATATTTAAGGTATTTTAAGAGAATATAAATCCGGTCTTTATTTATAACCAATAAAGTTGGTCTATTATTAACTCAATATCTTGTTATTTAACCGATCTTATATAATATTTAGAAAAAGAGGATATATAATTTAGTTACCTATAGGAAATAAGCGGAGCATATACTAATATTATACATACACACATATGATTTGATATCTAATCGTATAATTATAATTGTATTAAATATTAATTTAATGAACATTAAAACAATTTTATTTTTTATCTACTTCTAATGATTTTTATACATTCATTATATATATGCTTAAGTACTTAACATAATATAGGGAAATTGTATAACGGATTGTGAACTAATGCACCGCCCCACACAAGCATGTCCAATGAGACCTATTATCTTCTCGAAGAAGAAATTTTAAACAAATAAATATTCAAAATAAACACATAATATAATATAGGATAATATATTAATATTATTATACAGACGGTGCCACGACACTATATATAATATATTGTTATCTTTGTTTGCCTCACAAGTATACGCATATAGCATAATCACGCTCCGTTGATCCAAAACAGTAGGCAGACCTCACACATATAGTCAAACTATCTACCTAAATATAGTATACATATATATGCGTATTGCTTATACCTATCAGTGGATAAGTATATTAGCGTATATTGTATTATTATATGAGGGTGATATCGACTTACTATGAACCTTAAGTAGGAGAACTGCTGCAGTGTCTGTGTGGGTGTGGGTGTTTGGTGTGTGTGTGCTCATCGTTTTAAAAACCTACGTCGTATCACTACCAGACAGCAGCGATATTATATTAAACCTCAATGAAAATATTATATTAAAAATACAATTACTAATTGTTCGCGTTAGAGTAGGTATCTATATAATGCATATATGAAAACGTGTATAATAGCCAAAGAAAATCCATAATAAGGAGTAGATTATGCCTCGATTACAGGATAATATAATACTATGTTCTATTCTCTATATAATTATTATCTCCTTGATAATAAAAATAACTAATTGATACGCGCCTCCAATCTGCGGCAGACGATCTATAGCTACCATTTTGGTTTACGGTGAGTGATTTTTCTTGTATACTAAGGCACTATGTACAATACCTTAGTAGCTAATGCGAGAAACCCTAAGTTTTAATACGAAATTGATTAAATCGTTTATATCGTATGCGTCGGAAATTTTATGCTATATAATTGCGAAAAAAAAATAATTATCGTAAAAACCTAGCGAATGTATTATGACTAGTATTATATAGTTACGCGCACTTGGCGTATAAAACACCTATACTGATAATTATATAGGTAATTAATAATCGGAACGGTCATAAAAATGATAATTACATCGGAAATATATATTTTAAAGCACGATAGAACCTATGTATAATGTTGTTATTATTATCATCATCGTTGTTGCCCTTCTATAATACTATATATTATTTTCATATATTGTATTTTTAGTATGAAATCATCATAAAACAAAACGTGTGAGCGTGAATGGTGTTTTAAAAATATATTTAAAACGTTCGCGAGCGATACATATACTATATAGTAAGTTGTAGTCTTAACCGAAACCGAATAACCTTTAAAAACACTGCCACGGAATATCATGTGTTACGACATCTCGAATACTAAACACACACACACACACAAGCATCATAATATCGTTATATTATGTATACATCCGAATGTCCGCGGCGAGCGAGCAATTAAAATCCTAAGTGTATTAGACGTCTCGAGCGTTAAAGCTAATATTTTGGGAGTAGCACACACGCGACGACTAGCGTTTTTCTTATTTTTTATGGACAAAAGCTATTAATACATTTGAATTATTGCTCTTCTAGAATTTATTCGCGCGCGGTCGTGTTTGCTGCACAGCAGAGCAGTGGTTTGTGTACGTATTATAATATAATATATTTCATAGAAACCTAAGGCCAGGTGGGAGGAGGAGGGGGCGTATAATAAGACGAAACAATATTATTGAAAACTTAATCGCCACACGGGTCGCGACGGATAAACGGGCCGCGGGCATACGAAAAACAAAACTATTTTTACATTTTTTAAATTTTATTTTAACGCGGATCTAATATTATCCCCTCCCCCGCCGTGAATCGCGGATCATCGGATGATAATCAAGACTGGAAAATACGAGTCCGGTACAATTAACGCGTTAACACCACGTATCATAATAATATATTATGCTATAGCTCTGGTATAAGTGATCAAGCGCTGCTGTGCGTGTGCATATGGGAGTTTGTCGGGAGACACGTTCGAGTAATAATACGTCACAATATTATTATTTTTATAATTATAAAACGCAGTGGCGACGAGTGTAATATTATATTACGTTAAGCACTTTTCGTATCTATGTATCCGTAGTATAATACTGTCATACAGCTTACGCGATATTTTGTAGCGGATAAGTCGACGACAACATACGGCGGCGGCGAGGGGCTTCGCGTGATTTAGTTGATATTATAATGACGCGTATACGATTTCGAGAGCTATAATATAACATAGTAGGGGACTTCTATTATACACGCGTATAATATTATATTATACTCTTAATATTATAACGGATAGCTAGCAGCCTGCATGCCATTATACCGCGGAGCGTTAATTCGACGTTGGTAATAATAATTATTATTATTATCATCATTACACATAATATTATTGCGCGTACGTGTGTATTTCTATTTTATTATTTTGAAATTTATCACCGACAGCCACCGCGGTGGTGTATTATAATATATCACTACGGTATTATATGGCCAGGAAGATATTTTTATCCCATCTTTAAGAACGCGATCGAACGGCGATGATGATACGCCTATGCAGACGGTGCACACGACGACGACGGTCCGCCGCCACCGGAGGAGCAGAGTGCTGGTCCTGCGGACTAGAGAATAGAAGAGGAAAAAAAATTCGACAACCGCCACACAATAATATTATCGTCGTGACGATAATGATGATAATAATAATAATAATAATAATATAATATACGCTTCGTCGCGTCTATGCGCAACACTTATAGACGACTGTCGTGTATATACCCACACACGGCGCGTTCGAGAGTTTTTTTTGTCTTAGCCGCAGTATTATTATTTTTTTTCAGAAGTCGCATCGTAAATATACCTATGCATATTATTAAAATATATTATTATTGTATTTTACCGCAGCAGACCGAACAGTCGCGGCCTATTCGTCGCCGTCGTCGTTACGCGCGTTATACGACGTATATTATATACATTATACAGTAATAATATTATAATAACCAGAGCACACACGTGCCTCGGGTTTTAGATCGAAAACATAATACGTTTCGACCATACATTCTACACTGGTGCAGATATACGACCCATTTCCGTTTTTACGGCCGCCGAAAACCGCATCGGATCCGCCGAGTCATCTCTCCGTTTGTCCGCGCGGCAATACAGCATAATATTATATATTATGTACCTATACGTTATATACTACTGCACTATAACGTGGTAGTATATGTTATATATGCCTACGTGCCGAAGAAAGCCACAAAGGTCCGACGCCGTTCGTTTACACACGTGTCCTGCTTAAACATATACCGGGTATATACCTGAAATAAAATATTATATTATTATTATTATTATTGTTATTATACGTACCTACACGCGCCGAGCACCGAACGCGGTTTATTGCCCATAAATCGTCTGCGGAGTTTCCAATTTTCGCCGTTATATAGCTAGCTATACCTATTATATATCGCTATTCTATATGTATATATACTATAGTAGTAGATAGACATAAGCCGTGCGATGTTCGTGTGAGTCTGTGTGTGCGTCTGCAGTCTGTCTGCCTGTCGCAGTGATCGAACCCATAAAAATACCGCGATAATGTGAAATTATACGTAATTTAATATCATATTTTGTGGGTACCGCAGCTATTATATATTTTATGCGCCTGTTTGAGACGCAAACGGATTTCGCCAACAGTTTTCTCGGCGGCACGTGTACGCGCAATAAATCCTCCGGCCAACGGGTTGGTTTTTAAAATACTATTTTATAATACGTATAATAACGGCACGACGTGTTACATTGTATATATGTATAAGAGGCGGAGAAAGAGAGAGACAGAGATACATAGAGACAGAGAGAGAGGGAGTGAAGCACGCGCGGCACTTGTGCAGAGGTAGCTGTGTAAGTAAGTGTATGGTGTGTGTGTGTGTATACAAAATTGTATAGGCCCGTGTTATATTTTGTGGAGAATATAAGAAGAAACTACAAGTTTTAGAGTTTTTGTTCCGGTGCGTGTATAATAATATAATATATATAGGCATAGGTATATGGTAACGCGTGCGAAGGGTTGAGCGGAGAAAGTGCGAGTTTACCCCCACCACGCAACCCCACATAATGATAACAATGAGACACGCTTTTAAAAACGAGTTTTATCGCATAACCGTCTGCTCAACCCGTTTGAATTATTATTTAACTTTGTTTTTTTTGTTTTTTTTTATATATATCAATTTTTCCCCTTTCAAAGAGCCAAAAGTCGTTATTAAGAACGGGTGTTATTAAGAAGAACTTCTTAGCGGCCGTTTCGGTGAGGGGAATAAATCGGTTCGGGTTTTAATACTATCCATATTTTCAACCCTTTCTACACGGAGTATAAAAAAACCACACTTTTCCCGTCGCTTTTAGCGCCTCCGCAGACGCCTTTCGAAAATATTGGCTTTGCACCCTCTCCGCCCTCTTATCTGCCATTCTCCGCCACCGCCGCCGAGTGTGCTGAGCCCAGAGTGGGTGTGGGGTGGAGAGAGTGCCGAAAGAGTGTTCGAGCACCACCGCTTCCAGATGGTTTTATTTTCATAAATTATCGGTTTACTCTGTACAAATTTAATTAATGCGCTTAAAAACGGCTTCGGGAAATTCCGAAACTGTTTTAAGGAGTCTCCTCTTCCCCCTTCGGGATAATTTTCGATTTCTGTGTAAAGCCACCGTCGCCGCCACACCGCGCGACGTCGTCCCTCGCTCCCACGCCATCTTAGAGAGAAACCCAATGATAATAATTATGCAAACAAACGCAGTTAGAATATCATCGTGCACGGGTAGGTTATTTGCCTCTATAAAGTTAACAAATTGTTTGCTCTTACACTCTGTATTTATCGTGTTTCCGTGAAAAATTAACCGATCGCAAATCGCAACAAGTTGCTTATTGTATATGTATAATATATTAAGTATTATTATAGTTCGCGATCGAGCAAAGTATCGTTACAAGTTTCACAATAGTTTCCCATCGAATCACACTATATACACCTATATAATATACGATTTCAACAGAATACAGCAATAACATTACGTAGTATAAATTATAATGGTGGTATTTAAATAGTATATACTCTTATTGCATAACTGCATGTCTGTACATCGTCAGTATAAGTATAGAGGTGTAGAGCAGTTGACTACTTTTTACAATTGTTTAATGCGGTTTATGCGTTTATTTAAATATATTAATATATAATAGGGTTTGGACCGCTCAGTTAGATTTGATTTGAGTATTCCTGGGAAGAGTTGGATTATATTATATTATAAGATTAGAAATTTTTTTTTTTATTTTCACACTGTGGAAAATTAATCTTTACCTCGGTGTCGTTATCGATATCACTATGGACACATTACATAACATCATTTTCATTTATTCGAGTCCATATGCGTACAAGATCGGAAAGACCATACAAATAGTGGTATTATAATTTCCATAAAATATAATCGTATACACGCTGCACTAGTAGGAGGAAACTATAAATAATAAAATATATATTTAAATTAATATAATATAATTAACTCTGTTATAACTTTACTTATTTATACCGATTAGGATTTAATACTATTAATATAAATACCACTGCTCTGCATTTGTGTGGTTTTACTTTTTGCACGAATATTTCTATAATATTACCAACTTATTCGTTTACATTATAATATTATATAATATTAATTATAATGGTATACAAAATATTACTTATATTTATTTTCACTAAAAATATTTAAAGATCCTACGAAAAAAAAATTGAAAAAACATTTACGACGAAGTAAGTACTTATACCTACCTTACTTGAAACGTTATTTTTTCATAACATTTTAACGCGTAACACATACCTACGTTAGAATAACATTTTAGACATTTATTATATTCACATAACAATATATGTATTGTATACAATAGGTAATTGCAAAAAATTACAAAATCTATTTTTAGTACTGTTTACTTTTTTATGATCTAAATGAAAACATAATGTAACTATTTATTGTGATGAAAACGCTATAAGTATATTATACAAGTATACAGTATACACAATACACCTATGTACATAATATTATGTGTAGAATAAAATAATGTCAGCAATAATCGAGACAGTAAATACAACTAAGGTTTTGTTTTATATACACTTATATATTATATACATCAATAATATATATGACTAAATGATTCTTTATTATTTATTATTAATAATATCATATTATGTTAGTACACACTTATATCGTTAACAAGATTGTATATCTTGTAGTACCTATATATAAGTATAATATGATGGCGTTTTATTTATATAATAATATATTAAATAATAATAATAATAATGCTATGTGTTCGTGACTAGTATTTTAAATTCGTAATAAACAATTCATTATTAATGCAAACAATAATTAAAATAAACTGCGTATATTAATTATAATTTATAAGCGTATATCTATCTGCAGCGTGATAAATAATAATTTTGAATAACAATTTTTTTATGTACACGTTAGTAACTTAGAAACATATGCACGCATTAAGCCATAAGAACAGCATTTTTTATTAATTTTTTTCACCGTGAATTTTCGGGTGAAATTTTATTGTATACCCACATTCCTATTGGATCGTAGATTTTTTTTTCAACAATTTATTTTGTTTTATTATGATAAAGGATGCGTCTTGTTCTAAATGTTTCACCCACGATGACAACCGAATATAGAATTGAAAAGTTTTCGGTGTGCCGCACGTCTGCAGTGTGGTGAGGTTTGGGGTAGTTGGGGGTGGGGGGGAGGATCGGCTCTGTGTTTTTGCGATGTACACTGTAGTTTGTCTTATGTTATGTATTTTTCAATTTTCCCTTAATTTCGTATCCAATCCCATTTCCGAAGGAAAACGGAAGAATCCCCCCAGCTGAAATTCGGCGTGCAAGGAAAATCCTACGCAGCGGCGGCGGAGGGATGGGAAAAAACTTATTATAATACTTCGGGTCCCTTTTAACCAATTATCGTATTTCTTTACAGTCGTAAATGTTATTTTTTCCCTTCCTCCTATACAGTGTGTTCCTCGTCGACAGTGAAAACGACGACGACGACTATACAACGACAGTATAACAACAACAAAAACAACAACAACTAATACTACTACTACAATTGCGACAAGGCATTATATATAAATTATAACCTAAGTGGTTTCGGATAACGAAAGACATTCGTTTTCGTATCCTGTGCGGCACCCTGCCACGTCTTTCACCCCGCGACTGTATAGAGTAGTATACTGCTACAATTTTACGGGCAACGAAATTTTATATTCCAGGCGCCACCGGTATTTTTTTTTTATTATTATTAAAATAAGTGTCAGCCCGGAGCGTTTCGTTTTAGTAAAAACAAGCCGAGGGATGGGGAAATAGATTTCATTATTATTATTTGTTTTTGTTTTGTTTTGTTTTTTCTTTATAACAAACTCGAGATACCGTTTTTCGACACCCGGTCTTCAGTGCGTATGTATGTTTTCCGTTCAAACGTTACGATATGAATATTTCCTCGTGGCACGCCAAAATGCATGGAGGTACCTATATACACACACGTCATAAGGTGGCTACATATAGGTATACATATTTGCATTATAATATATATGTATCACTTAAAAAGACTTTACCCTCGCGCGGTGTGTTTATCATTCAAGTTTCGTTCAATTAGTCGAAGTACAAATATGTGCTCGAGAATAATATAATTCGAAAAATGTTCTCTCCCATAGCTGCAGCGCGTAAAAAAGGTATATATATACCTACATATTATACACAGCCCGACAGCCGGTATTAACTAAATTGAAGGTATATACACATTACACATAGTATAATCAGCCTGCAAATTGCGTTCGTGTCTTCTCGAAAACTTTACATCATATCGCAGAACAGTCTCTCTTCTAAAAGTTATATACACTCGTCGTGTAACACCCTACAATATTATACGTGTTCGTTATTATTATTATTAGCACCTAACGAACGACTGGAGATGACTATTTTTCTTCGATTCACGCATATTTTATGGCATCCGTTTGATTATTATAATATATGGATACGACGCTGAAGTAAGTTAATATTTGTAATCTCCAGGGTGGTTCTATATCGTCGCGAGCCTGCGGGAATAATATATCTTGGAAGTTTTTTAATTATTAGTACAAACGCACTGGCAAACTATATCATACTATATTACTATAGTCATTGAAAGTCGTGTAGATCTATATTTTATTAATAGGTATGCTCTTATATAAGGTATAAAAAATCATTGTTTTTCAAATGTCTTGTATTTCCTAAAATGTACCTAATACAATATTTATATTATGTGGGTGCGGTTTGGTATGGTGCCGATTGGTGCTTAGTGTTTTTTTCATTCAGACATACCTAAGAGCGATGTACCGTAGTTTGGAAGAAAGTTTTATGGGCGCCGGATCACATAACTGCGCTTTAGTTTTAAACTGCAATAATAGTAATAATCGACAATAGTAATATTATTAACAATAGCAAAAATATAAACGGAACCATCGCGTCGAATCGCACGCAGTATTTTCTATATAATATTTTATCGATTGCATCGCGTCGTCGTGTAATATTATAATAATACATTAATGTATATTATAACAACACGCACGCAAACGGAAATTATATTATTGTACATTATTCGACTACGGCGAGAACAACAATCGAATTACGAGAAAGAAAATTCAAAAAAACCTACACCTCACCGTGTAGGTACATTCGTGTACAATAATAATAATAATAATATATATATATATATCACGCGCGTTTGATGGTTTTCCACGACGTATATATTATATACACATAGATAGGTACTCGTATAATATTATTATGTGCATCGAACGGTCGTTGTATACTTTGGCAACACAAATTGCTTTAGTTGTTCGAGAGAGCTGCATGTAGCCCGTATATAGTATGTATTACCCACGGTAAGTTGTAACAGTATAAAATAAATATCGCAAAGAAAATTAGTGCCCGCACATGCAAAGTATAATATTATACGCGTACAATTCCGGCAAATCGAATCTGTAACTAGTACTTTGGTCGTTAACTTTAACAATAATTGCGAGCGTCGCGTCGTTTAAAATCTTATAATCTGTGCAATTTCGAAGTAATTTTATTTCGTTTCGTATACATATTACGTATATTATAATATAGCTGCAGTCGAGAAACATTTCGTGTCTGATGGTATTTTTTTTTTTAAATGTTATGTTCATTGTGCGATTCTTCGGGATATTACGATATTATAATGTATAGTACTTACCCATATAATATTCATAATAGGTATTATTATATATTACGTTAAAACAACAGTCGAAAACACATAATTATTCTTTTGATTTGAACAATCGTCGAATAAAATATTAAAATATGTTAATACTAAACCATCCCCAGGAACGATTATATTGTATAATAAAACGCATGCTATAATACTGTACAATATACGACCACGACGACGACAACGACGACAACGATAACAGTATATTATTATAGTTAAAGTAGTTAAAGTAATAACAATAGTTATACGCTTTGTTTTATAATAATATTAATATAGGTAATATAATAATAAAGAGAAGAAGCAATTTTTCAAATTTTATCGATTTTTTTTAGCCCCCCGCCCCTTCTCCTCCAATCATATTGTTTTCGTACATTCGTAAAGGAAAAGACCGCATTTGTTAGATGCTATTTTATTTTTTTTTTAAACAGCGAAACGAATAAAAGAGAATACCGTTGTACAAGTATAGGTATACGCCGCGCTTATAATAAGAAGAGAAAAAACACGCATAGTTGTTCGAGTTGGCTAATAAAGAATAATAAAAATAATGATAACGAATGTGAAAATGAAACGAACAAATTTAATGGGTTCGGTATCGGTATTTATCAATAACGACACACGATGAGACACTGTCTCACTGGATGTCTCGGCTTCTCACGGTTGTCGATCGGAATGCCACTCACTGGTGTGTTTCGATAATATATATTGTACGTTTTGTCCGCCGTAATTATATTATTATCCCGTCGATATTACATAAAAGTCTGACTATTCGATTGTGCCTACACACGCGGCGGCACTCACGTGCATATAGATAGAGGAGAAAAAAATGACACAATATTATATTAAATGTTATGTAAACAAAACAATAGAAGATTCTCTGGCGGATCACACTTCGGGGTGTCTATATTACTTTGTGTAATGCTGTAATATGAAGATAACTGTAACAGCGCACCTAGAGCTGCACCTCTAGCATATAGAGGTACCTATATACTATACTAGTATATAAACTATATATTTTTGTACATACAATTTTTAGGTAATATTATTGTCATCATTATACATGATATTATATATGACGCATAATATGTATATAAGTCGGGCACTTATTTTTTTTTTCGTGTGTACGCGTCGATCGAAATTTCGATAATATTTTTCGTGAGAAGTTAAATTGCCACGCGGAACTCCCACGACGAGTGTAGGTCTTCGATTATCACCGTGTTTATACCTCCTCGTATATAGTCATGCACCTACCTACCTATATGCGATATAATATGTAATTGCTTTACACGGCGTGTGTGTTGTTGCATGTGCGGATTTTTATTTTTTCGAGATCAATAAATGTAATATAATTTTTCTGAAAACTAATTTCCTAACACGGCCGGTACACACAAGTAGTCATTATTTATAGTTACAATGGCTATAATATGTACACACATATATAGGAAATGTATTCAACGAACCGTTTTTATTTTAAATTTGACGTCGATTTCCACTCGCACGAAACCGGATCAAAATCACCTGTAGGTACTACCGGAAATGCTGTTCACGAACACGTCATCATCTCGAGTCTCCTCGACCCAGAAACCATATAAAATCATTGATATAATAATAATAATATGTACGAGTAACTATGTGGTGGAGTGAGTTAGTGACCGTATGGCACCGGCGGACAATGGCTGCACCGGTCTTGGTTAAAATCAGATTATACTGCTGCTGTAACGTCCACCATATCTAAAGAACCGAACATTTTAAGCAAATGAGTTAAACATTTTTACATGTGGATATTTGTATCCGCTTATCTATTTTATAAATATATAATATATAATATTGTGTTATGCGTACTGTGAATTGTTTATTAATTAGTAATTATTGATTTACAATGCGTATACATATACATAATGTACGTAATATTATACATTATTAGTGAATATAAGTGAAAACTTCACAGCTGTAATAATGTTTAGTGAAAAATATTTTTTATGGACTCCTATTCAGCTAAGACCCAACAATCAGCATATCGTCATAATATTTTATGTCATACCTATTTATACCTGTGACAAAAGACTTTTGTTTCCAAATTAATCACAAATAGTTAATAATATAATTCTATGCGAAATTATCGATTTATAATATCATTACATAATTATGTGACTATTATTAATAGCTTTGGTCCATACTACATTAACTGTTTATGGACACACCATATTCGATTATCATTACGTTATTTGAAGAATTCCATTCTCGTTTTGAATATTTAAAAAAATTAAAACATTTATTAGTCATAATATGTATTAATAAAAAAGAAAAATTCAATTAATTAAACGTTTCAGTTTGTAATCTCAGAAATTACACGTCTTGCTGTAGTTTCGTTAAAATAAAAGTATTTATATTAGAAATTAGGTTATAGAAAAGTTAATATTTACAAAAAATATTAACTACCTAATACCTATCATACAATTTTATGTATCACATTATGATAGGTATAATTAATTATATGCGTACTTGAGTACTTCATGTTATTCCTATCTTAAAATCGAAAATAATTAATGGTGTAAATATTATAATAACAAAGATAAAATAAAAAATAAAAATATAATTAATTATGATAATTTTATGATATAATATATTAATTAATTATACGTAGGTACTCAGTACGCCTATAATCTATACATTATAATTATGGCATTATTAATAAACCTTAGTACGAACTGCAGAATATTATTATACTATAGGACTATTGGTATGTATATATAGCAACCGTGTTTATTGAACCCTCTGTTGATATTATAATATTCGTCTAGGAGTAATTGCATTACACGGCAGTGATCGAAAACGACCGTTGAAACACGAGTGTTGCCGCAGGTTGTTATTACATCCATGTAATGACATACAATTATTGTATTGCTCTAAATTTAAATTACAAGTTGAAATTGATTAATAAAATACTAGTTTACCGCCAGGAGTGATCACGAGAATATTATTACGTGTAATTACCAGTTTTTATTTGAACATTACAATATGATCCATCATTGCAGGAATAACGTACAACACAATATCGTATATACGATTTAGAAAGCCGATCAATTTGTAAGCTGAAATCTGGATCTGGACAATTAATATGAGTAACAGCAACAGGTAAAAGTTATATATATTATGATTTACGTATTAGATATTTGAAAAAATTTGAAACAACTTACTGAAAATCTATCCAAAATCAAACTGAATGAATTTATTATGTCCATGATTAACATGTATTTTTTCTGGCCGTTTGTGATTAAATAGTAAATTTATTTTGTTAATTGCATTACAAAATTATATTGCTAATAACGTTCACTTTGCTTAATTTTCTAGTTTTTTGTTAATCAGCATTCAAGGTTTAAAGTTTATTTGAGAGAAGTAAATGGCTACAAGAGTACCTCGCAATCATTGTTGCCTTACTATATAGTATATACTCTGTTAGAAAAAAAGCTAATTTTTCAATATTTTTACGTATTAAATATACCATCAACGTTTTTAAAAAGAACTATACATTTCCTAAAAACCCGTAAGATAAAATGGCAGGGCCTGAAACCGATATTTGATACCGATTTTGAATACCGGTTAAAACCGTTAAAAACCGAAATCGATATCGAAACCAAAAATAAAATCGAAAAAAACCAATACCGGTAATCAAAACCGATAACGAAATCGGAAAAATTCAAAACCGGTATTCAAAACCAAAAACGAAATCAGAAAAAATAAATACTGATATCCGAAACCGAAATCAAAATCGGAAAAAATAAATACCGATAACCGAAACCAAAATCGAAAAAATATTTACGGTTTCAAGCCCTGTAAAATAGTAAGAAAAATAAGGGCACAAATGTGTGATCTACCGACTTCTTTGTTCGTAGCTCGATTTATGCTTGAAAACTTTGGAAAAAAATAAAACTATTACCTCTAAAGATTTATATTGCATAAAAAAATATTAAATATTTTAGATTTTGTTAAGCGGCGTGACTGCCATCGTTCTTCTTTTGGTTGGTGCATGATGGACTATAATAATGGAGATCACAATTTAAAATACAATTTAGTCTGACTGATTTCCGCAATGATTTTACAATTTTGGTGATAAGTACTAAAAGCTATTTGTATCTACGAAATTTTCACTTTGATTTAAAGATTGATGAATAGTAGATACAATCCATGGTAATTGAGAGTACCATATTATACTTATTATGACTGTGGATATTTACATATATTTATACCTCTCTAATATTTTCAATATTATAACATATAAGAGTCAATGTCTCTTTTCAACTATGAAAAATCGTTTATAGTCTTTAAACCATTCAAGTATATCATCATTTTATTTAGAACGGTAACTGCAATTGTTTAGTTATCAGTTGTCGATCGCATACGATTTGCCAGCAAAGATTTATCTACGAAGATCGACGTTCGGCTGTAGATCATACGTCGGTCTGGTAATCCAGTTCCAAATTTAAGATTGTTTGTAAAAAAGTGATAAAATAAAGATATTTCAAATGAGAACATTTTTCAAAATCATATAAATTGACTCATTGTAACAAGTTAAATGGCACATGACAATGGCAAATGGCCTACACCTAGATCATAACGGATAAATAATATTTTACTGGTTTTTAAAGCATATATATATATATATATATATATATACATCACGGTCTAAACAATATTATATAATATAGTGTATAGTATAAGACGAATAGGTTAGGTACCAACGAGAATTCATTAAAGCGAAACAAAAAAGGAAGACTTTTCGTTCACGTGTAATAAATAATAATAATATATACAGCGGAAAACTCGTAAAAATACATTGTCCAAATCATCGAGTCCGGGTCATTTAGGTACATATTATATTATATTATGGTGTTAGGTACCTACATATTCAAATCACAGCTGTATGACGATTCCTATGTATCGCATATTATCGTTCGCACTCATATATTATAATACACCTAAGCACAAAGTACCTTCGTACCTACTACCTAATATATATATATATAGGTATTGCAAATAGCGATGTATATAACATAAGTATAGAAATCCACCATTGTGATGGTGCCAATGTAGGTTATATATATAATATCATACATTTTAACCTATGGCGCGTACCTGTATATATAGTTATAGCCTTATACAGGTATATACCTAATATAAAAGAGTATATGATAACTCATACCTACATCTATAGTACTATTTACATGGAATAGTGTACATTATATACATAGTATGCACATCACATGTGCGTTTAATATGTATACCTACCTATCTATGGGCTACGACGTGTGCATGTGCGCGTGCGCGCGCGCGAGTATGTGAACGGATGCGCCAGGGTGATTTGTGCGGAAAGATCGAAATCTAAAGATTAGGCACTCGAAGTAATTAAACTCAATTATATACACGTCGAATGAAGTGTTCTATTTCTTTCTATTTTATTTTTTCACTTTATATAGTTTATTCCCTCGGCCCGTGCACGGCACAGCAGCAGTATTATAGGTGTGCATATATATATATCGTATACATATTTTATACGCACATGACGTATGTGCGATGAACATCGTGTGCGAACCAGTAGATCCATTCGATGTTTATGAGACCATGATGTAGTCTCCGCCGTATGTGTGTGTGTGTGTGTGTGTGTGTGTGTCGGTTAAGTGTAACCATTAATACACGTTACATATTGTATATTATAATATAATGAGCTTATATGGCTAAAAAAAAAATAAAATTACACGTCTTATTGTATACCACCGAGTAGGTGTTTACCGACGACTGGCGGACGGACGTTCGGTTGTAAAACAAAAATTTTAATTGTTTTAAAACTTCGAACCGTGCAGCAGACAGCGGAGGTCTGCACGTCCGGAGATCGAACTCGATTTTTGACCACCATATAAATACATTATATACGTTACGCCACTATCATATTATATTATACACCTATATCGTGTACTTAAACTTAATTGTACATGCGCAATTATTTCGGACCTACAAAAACGATAATTATTATTATTATTATTTGCTATTTTTTTTTATTTCTATTCGTATATATGCGTGGTTATATAATATATAATATAATGAACATATAATTCATAAAATACTGAACCGGTGCATGAGAGTGAACTCGATTTAATACATAATTAGGGTTATCTGTATTGACGATTTAAGTACAACAATGTGTAGGTACTAACTGCTAACTCGATATGAAGGTAATTATTAGTAATTACGAACATAAAATATATAATATAACAACGAGTGTAGATTAGTATCGGAAATCCTTATATAGTACCCACACATACGCATCTTTCCGTGTACCTACATACTTAAAACAAAACTATATTTTAGCGTACGTTACTTTAACATAAGTCGACTTTTTGACCATTTATAAGCAATTAAACTACCGACGTATTAATATATATTATAATACATAAAAATACATTTGATAGTATCAATCGAGAACGATTTAGTTATTTGTATTTTTATCTTAAGGGGATTCGATACCGTGATTTTCTGTTTTTTTCTAACATACGCGTGACATCCCTAGTATTTTAGACGTATTTTTTGCCAAACATACCAATTGATCTATAATGAAGCGATAAGAATTCTGAAAACAGATTTGAATTTGTCGTCAAGTCTACTTGAAATTGACTTCCCCACATTTTTGATATTATCCCCCAAATTCCTAAAAATGTCATATTAAAAAAGAGTATTTAAAAATTGTTGTATTTCAATTTTTTGAGAAGTTAAAATCAAAAATGTGGGAATATCGATTTCAAGTAGACTTGACGACAAATTCAAATCTGTTTTTAGAATTTTTATCGCTTCATTAGATCAATTGGTATGTTTGTCAAAAAACACATCTAAAATACTATGTCACGCGTGTGTTAGATAAAAACAGAAAATCACGGTATCGAATCCCCTTAAGATAAAATATTATCAATACAAACATTGAACATTATCTAAATTATATAATATAAGATTTCCAAAACATGTGTCAAAATAAATGCAGTATTTAGATAGGTATACGATAAATCAAGAAATATTTAGGAAAAATCAATGCTTATTATTATATCGGTCCTTATTATACTTATTATAATATTATTACTTAATTTCTCTGAGATATGATTATTATTATGTTATTTATACGTACTCAATTGTCGAGCTATAATAGTGTAACCACATTAAAAAACGAATAAATAATTAAATTAATTCTCCGAAAACATCATACGATGACAATATTATATTTCATTGTGTTGACCAGAAATATATATCATCGTGTAAAATTGGGTTATTTTTTGAATTTTTTATTATAAAGAATTTATTATATTATCATAATCACGCATACCTACATAAGTACGGAGAAAAATCTTGAGAGTAACCATAGTAACCATATGAAAATTGGTTGCGATGTAAATCGATTCAAAAATTCTTTTCGTGATACCTATACTAATTTGATATTTTCGGGTAACTTACATATCAGTATATAGTACTAATATCGAAAACAAATGTGTTCGTTAACCAATATGATAGTGCTGTTTTACAAATTGTGCACTTTACGGCTATACGGGTTTTCCTCAGTAAAAAATTTAATCGAAATACATACTACGAATTAGAGGTACATCGCGTTTGTGCGTACCCGTAGGTAGGTACCTACATTAACTTTAAAATGTTTTCGAACAATTCGACATAGAAACATATAAATATATTTTATACCGTTGAAGTGTACGTACTAAGTAGCATAATGGCCGTATGCCTGTGCTATATATGTATGTATATTATGACGTGTACCTATATAAGGTTGAAAATAATTCCATCTAAAGTGCTGCTTTAGAGTTCATACTTTTATAATACTTTACACCACCCGCAAATGCAATAAAACACTATTGTTCGAGTTAATATGCACAATTTAATATTTATATTCATGTTATCTTATAGAACCTATAAAATATTAGGTTAAAATAGGATTAAATACATTTGTTGTGAACCAAAGCATTGTTACTATTTAACGCCGTATTATATGATTTAGGAGTGTAGAACAAAATATTATTATTATAGAAAACGACTGTTCAATTGTTAATCAATTCTAACGGTCCATTTGGGTTACGCAGACATTAGTAAGTATATTCATATTTTAATGGTAATAGCTAATGAACTGTTATATTGTCGTATGTGGGTTTATTATAATATTACAACATAGTACAATATAATATAATATTAACAACATTATTACATTTACAAACATATTATTAAAAGCATACACGACATGTGTCTTTGTTTTGAAACACTGCAACCGAATATGAAAATTGTCAAATCAATAGACCAACATTCGTATATAACTACCGCTATATAACAAGCCAAAATAAATACATATCAGTATAGTATATAAATATTAAATATATGTACCTAACTGCTAAAAATGCCAAAAAAATTCGAAATAAAAGTTTGAGTTTTAAATTGTCAAACGTTTGAAACGGATTTTATACTTGAAAAGCATTGCCTGCAGGGACTTCTCAAAAAGTAATGAATTTTCCATTCAAAACCAGGCCTTATCCATATTTCCTATTGTACTTATCCTATGATGGTATTAACGGTTTATTACCATCTACTATACAACTGCAGTACTAATGCCTATACTATACCTGCAGGTATACAATATTATGTGATTTTAAATGATCTATAAAAGAAATTTACAATAAAATACATTTTTTTTTTAAATTATTTAATTACCAAACGATTGTCTATAATATATAGTGTTAAATATTGCAGGGTACTTAATTAAGCCATATGCACGTATAATTAACACAATACGCATGTATGTGTGTGTGTGTGTGTGTGTATAAGATCTATTCAACAATAACTGTAAGAGACGCGCGTATCAATAAGTGTTTAATCATGCGAAACTCCATAATTATACGTAGCGTGTAATATATAATAATATATATCGTGTTGTATACTATTGGGAGTGAACGCTGAACCCTAAATTCTAAAACATAAAATAGACATGTATATAATATATATTATATATTCGTAGCGTATAGAAAATTATCGGATCTTTTATAATGAAATCAATTCAAGGTCAAAATTCGCTTTGTGCGTGTGCTAATATTATACATTTTAATATAATACCATGTACACATTATAGTACACGCATATTATATTGTACAGGTGCTGCAGGAAATCCAAGAAACCAAACGCACCATAGACACGTCCAAAATGCATAAAATACTATAGATATATTATAATATTATGCTCTACGATAATAAATAACATACGTTTTATTATGATATGCAAGTACCTATAATGCATATTATATAATATGTTCAATTATTATTTGAAACCATCGGAACACCGGACGCGACTGCGAACATAAAAAATCATAAAAAATAAAAGTCTAATGGTGGTATTAATTATTCGCCCTTGACTGTCGTAATAATAATATAATATCATAATATTATAATATTATATTATACGCGCATGTAAGCTAACTTAATATAATATAACTCTCAAATAATATTATTAATACACGCACACATAGTCACCGTGTATATAATAATATTAGGCAGTGTCGTAAAGTATTTGAGTAAAAGTATTCAAATAATTTTTTCCTTATTGAATACGATTTTAAATACTTTTTATTTTGAAATATTTGAATGGTATTTGAAATACTTTTCTTTTATTATTTTAATTCTTAATTTGTATCTATTTATTATACTTGTTAAATAAAAAAAACGTGCCGTTATGTTTATCCTTCAACATAATAACAATATTATATTATATATTTATCATTTATGGACAATTTGATATCGGTTTACGTCGATTAATAGCTTCATTAAATGTTTTTTTCTCCAGTCATCGACGACTACGATACCAGAATAAGCTAATTAAGTCAATAACAAAATATATATTACACAACAAGCTTTTGCTTAACAGCCATTATACTTTATAATTTATTTAACTATACGAAAATATTATTAATAATTATTAGTACTACCTATCTACCAAGTAAATGGTTATCAATAATATCATTGTGGTTGAACGTCGACGAGGATCGACGACGGTATGGGATATCCAATTATCCAAATACATACCTATATAGTTTTAATCTAATACATCTGTAGAGAAAAGTTCATTGTTGTGATGGAACTATCACTAAAAAGAAACTAACATGACTGATCAGATTTTTGATTATAACAAATTATATCAGAACTAAATAGGATTTTTTTTTTATTAAAAGGTTATTTCAAATACTTCTAAAAAGTATTTGAGTATTACCCAAATACTTAACTTTTTATAGTATTTGGGAGGTATTTTAAATACTTAATTTTAAAAGTATTTATTACAATACTGATATTAGGTATATAGGTGGTTACCCAGTACGCACCACAAACCTATCATGATGGGCACATAAATATAATGTACCTATAATAGCTGTCCTAAGTATATAATATAGTTGAGGTTGTTTTTAATAAAATATCGCTTTTATCTAAGCGGGCCTATACTGTGATATATATTATACTACCTGTCTATTTTTTTTTTATATCATACTTAATATTGTATGATCAATAATAATCAATTATCCGAGGGAACCCTGCTAGCATATTATATTACCTATATAATATGTATATACCTAACCTGCAGTGTATAGGGTTTTCACGTTTTGTTCTCCTCAAAAGACTCAAAACCCGGCTGGTCGGGTCGTACGTGTCAATACAATATTATGGCCGCAGATTCTACACTTGCGATATGTCGCTAGGGAAAACCCAAACCCCCAGGCGCGTACATATAATATTATACACCTATTTCCATATCGTAGGTATATGTGTATAACGGCGGCGGGGTTGATTAAAACGATACATATATAATAATATAATATACGAATGCATGTAATGTAGGTATATATAAGTTATAATAATATACGCTCGCGTTTATCGTTAAAGTATTGTGTGTTTTTTTTTTTCAAGTAGGTATTATACGAAATTAATTATAATTTAGCATTTACATAATATTTACAATATAGCGTAGTAGATAGCTGGTGCACATAATATACCCACGGGCTACGACCGTTTTTTTTTTTACGACCAGTGTGCAGATATACCTGAGCGCAATAAAGTTGTTAATTTTGTTGATTAATAATTTAGAGTAGTTTACATAATAAAAACCTATTGTCTCACGTTCTGGATCCGCCGAAGCGCTTGCATGCGTATATAATATAATATTATATATTAGACGTTTACTATAACTCGCTACGTCATCGTATAATACGTCATATTACCGTACTGTGAATATCGTTTTATATTTATATTATAATATCGGTGTCGATAAAGCAATAACTACACTTGATTGCGGTTTGGACTTGACTACTTGAGCGTCGCGAGAAATTTGCAATCGAATCGGACTGCAAAACATAGGTAGGTACGTGCCTACCGCTACCTCATAGGATTAGGAAAAAATGTAAGACGACGACACGAAATCATATTAAACGGAGACGGCAAAAGTCAAAGGCGGAATACTCGGGACAAGAATTCTATGTTATATACTCTAGTTATAGGTAGATTCGTTTTGGCTCGTCTGCGATGTGGTCTACGCGTAGTACGAAACAGCGATGCAGCGAATATTAAGACATGGATGCCGTCTGCATAACATGCGCTGAGCGGGTAATAAACTATATATAATATTATAATAGCTGAGTATTTCATATTATATACGAAACAATGACGAAATGAGATTTTCGTGTAAATATTCTACAACGTCGCGCGTATATATAGAACTTATAAAACGTTTCCGACGAAAATCGACAAAGTTAGGAAAAGACGTGTTATCATAATATAATATATTATAAGGAAACTCGGTGCGCATAAGGCATATATTATTATACCTATAATCTATATACGTGTACATAAAGTCTGGACCCCGGTGGTCCTGAAAACCACCCGGACGTCCGGTAGGCTATATAATTATTATTATTTAAGCCATACTCACACACACACACACACACACACACACACTCACACCAAACGGTTATTCCAACGTGTCCCGTCACACTTTACACCTTATAATATATAGATATATGGATAGATATAGACGGAGACAGAGAGAGAAAGAGATAGAGAGAGAAACACGTGGCCGCCGCAGACGATAAATTTCCAGTCTGACGGATCTCTCACACTCATACACGTGTATAATATGTATGTAATATTCTAATTTGCCCGGCCGATTACGACTTTTCCGGTTCGTTACAAATCGTACGCGGTGTACATAGTACTGTATATATAATAATCCACGCGAGTGCAATTATACGGTTGAAAATTGCGCACCACTATATATATAAGCGTCATCCCTTCCCCGCGTGCCCGTGCAGTGCAGCTATATTTGCATATATTATATATTATATATATATATTATGTATATAAGTACGTTTATTATATATATACAGTCCTTCTCGGCCTCTCCTTTATATATAAATCCCCAACACCAGCTCTCCTTAAAATATATAGAGGGAGGTACTCCGTCGTCGCTTCTGCAGCCTGCACCACTGCGGGATCAAGTCCAAATAATTGTAAGCGATTGTATATACCTAATATAGATGCTATTTATGATATATATATATATGCGTTTATATACCAAATTAACGCGTCGATGATACAGCATAGGTAAATAGGTATAAGTTTGAGTACGGCCAAATCGATGCGTAGGTATATATTAGATGGTGCCACACTGATCTTGACACTGACGTTGAGCGTAACAGCTTGGAAACGTAAATGATTGTGTGTGTGTGTGTGTGTGTATGTGTATCTGTGTCTGTGTGTGGGTCGGAGAGAAAAACCGAAAGACGTCAATACGAGGTCGTATAAATATATAGGTATGCGTGTGTGTGAGAGAGAGTACTCGTGCGAGGAGCAGAGTGGAAGAGCGTGGTCCGCGGAGAGGGCCCCCCCTCGGGTGGATCGATAACGGGTGGACCGCAATTTCGAAAAGACTTGGATGGTGGGCGGGGGACAGCGCGGGTCACGTTCAATTTTTTTTTTTTTTTTAATCAAATATTATAGAAACCCGTCCGACCGTCTTTGGGTTTTTATTTCACGGGGAAAAAAATCGTTAAGTTCCATTGTTCTGTATTGTTTAAATATATATGTGTGTGTGTATAACACTATTCATATATATATATATATATATATAAAGCCCCGGCGGCGGTGTAGAGTGGCGAGAAAAATTACGTACGCACTTTTATTGTGCACCTGTTTATTAACAATTGGATTCGCGCACCGCGACAGCAGTCAGTGTTTTTTACACTTATTGTGTATTTATACATGTACATGTATATGCATATAAATTATAAATTGTTAATTTTAGTTACCTACCTATATACTCGCTACCTATACATATAAACCTAAGGATGTGTAGGTATAATATCATACGCGCGGCAGTCGTATATATAATAATGAATAATAAATTACGATATATCGATGCGGTGTACGTTTTAGGTTAGCCATATATGCGTATATAAATATACGCGCAGTAATGATTATACTTCTCTCGATTGATCGTATTGTATACAGGCAACAACAATAAATATATATTATGAATATTATACTGTGCAGATAAACAGGTTGAATAATGAATGGTATATATAACGCGTGCAAGAAATCGATTTCAGTCCACGCCTATTGCGTATATTATATACCTACCATATATATATATATATGTATAATACATATATATATATATAAATATGTGTAGGCGAGCGTATTATGTATATAATATATTATATATATATATATAGATGACGTTCGTCGCTTGAAATTATCGTATCTGCCTCAATTAATATTCGGCAAGATTTTCCGAAGTGAATTATGGTCTCGTAAATAAATTATACAATCAGCCCATCCGTTGTAGGTGATTTCTTAGTATATATAGGTATATTAATACACCTACAGGCTACAGTATGCATAGTGCTCAATGTTTGATAATAATAATATTGTGATTATAATATTATACCTTAATGATAAAATAAAGTTGACGAATTATTGTTTCGTCTTATACATAAGTGAAGCACAAATATATTTATATTGAAAACGTTTTCATGGATTTAATACATTTCTAAATTATGTATAAGGTATTTAAATTGATACAGAAACAAAACTGTCGACTCGGAAAAAACATCAGCCCTATTCGACGCGTATTGTTTCAAACCGGTAGAAGTGTAGATACGATATAGACTTGTTATATATACATGTAATGTGTTTCGAAATGGAAATTATTGTTTTAAAAATGAAAAAAGTATGTACATAATAATATATAATCCCCATGCAGATCGTTGGCGTGTATTGTTTTCCGCAATAAATCATGAGACTATTAATAATTCAGCGTGAAACTCGATTTGCGTGTATAGAGTGGAGGAAAACTATTTAAATTTTAAAGTTGAGCTCATATCAATATAAAAGGATATATATATATATATAATATACAGCTAAATATATATGTTATAAATGAAGGAACATTTTTTCGTATACCTATAACGAGTTTTGTGTTTATTTTCTATTATAGACGACGCTGTATTGATATTTTTTCGCTCGATGTAGGTACACAATATATATTATACCTAATCATCCATTGATTTTATCTTTCTTTGCTCCAACCCACCACATATAGTGTTGAATCGGTTTTGACTTAATCGCTATAAAACATGCTTTGAATTTATATATGATATAAATTGTATCGTTTCGCAATAATTGCGATTTAGTTTTCATGGCATAAAGTGTTAAGTTTATATCAAAAATGCAAGCGCATCCTATAACTGCAGCAGATCCCTCTTTATAATATATCAGCGTACCTTATAAAATAAAATAATATAATTTAGTAGTTATATATACATATTATACGAAACTGATATGTAGGTACCTAATTCTTAACTATTTGTTTAGAGTGAGTCAAAACTTTTTCGGAAACTAGGTATAATATATTACCCCACAATATTTATTTATACAATAACTATACGGTATAGGTATTAGGTATGGATACCTATATATAATAGATACATACATATATAATACTAACAGCAGTATAACATTTAAATTAATTAAATACATACAAAAATAAAAAATAATCATACAGTTAATATAATAATTATTACACAATTATCAAAAATGTGAATTGCATGCAACAATAATGATATAATAATATTATCATGGCCATATTATTTTATTTATATTACTGTTGCAGCATGATACGAGAATCCCGATGTCGTGTATATACCCGGTCACTCGGAAGATATTAAATAAACGTGCATAATTAAAACTAAAAGTACAAAACTTTTTTTGATTGAAAAGTATAATATATATACATATATATATATATATATATAGGACGCTCAGATAACATATTGCATTTATTAACTCATTGCTGCAACGATAATATAATATATATATATACACATAATATATATATAGGTAAACATATATTTATATATAAATCGTCATTCGAGTGATTATGTCGTGGCCAATGACTATTAATTTATATCTGTTCTGCGATTCAACAGCGGTTTAAAACGTCACCGCTTATTAATATTTTATTTTAAGAATATAATATATTGTTTTGCATCATGTTATTGCTGTTTCGAACTGTTTCATAAAATCTAATTAACTGTATATACTTATATCGTGACGCGTATGTAATAATGGGTGTCTATATATACTCCAGTATATATTACTATATGGCTGTTGTAGATACATATAATGGTTTGACAGAAATCCAAAATATTAAATGTTTATTTGTTAGCTCGCGACGCGTCCACGTAGCGGTCGCAACGAGTCGAATGTACATAATGATCTAAATTAAGTTTTCGCGTAAAAAATACACATATTATACGTATTTTTTTTTTCCTCGTGCCTAAGACGAGTTTCGACAGTCCATTGGTGACGCGTGTGCGCGCGCGCGTTTTAAATATATAACAAAATGTTGGCATTTAAAAAGTATAGTTTTTAGAAATATTTTCTCGGGCCATTTGACTTCGTTCCAACTCCGAAAACACGACCGAAACGCGTATAGCTTTTATTATTATTGTTATTGACCTTTTATACCTACCCATATAATAGATGTGTGTACCGTTTACGCGTCCTATATTTATGTTTACCTATATACCTATATACTATAAATATATTATGTATATATAATATGTATAAGTGGGTTAGAATACTGCCTGCATCTATATATAATACCATTTATTTTAAATAATATACTACTATAGTGTTTATACAATCAATGGTAATACCTATATATCGGGTCATAAATCATAATAATCAATATATATTATTATCATAATACAATAATGTACTGCGTAATAGCTTCCGAATTATAGATACATATTGTATTTGTTCGCAGAGATCTATAATAGGGTCAATTGTTATTGGAGGAGATCGCAACATTTTGAAATAACATAGTATGTATATTAATTGTCCGCGTTTCTCAGATTACTTATCTATTATGTGATGTTGCGGCCCGCTAAACGGTAGCAATCATAATTTTATGTTAGAAATACGACAAACAATTATTATTACTTTCAAACTTCTACCTTTATATATTTATAAATATAAATCAATATGATTCCTCATATATGAATTACCTACAACATATATTTTAAATGTTAAATGTGACACATATAGTAGGTATGTACCTATGTACTTATCGTATATTATATGAAGGTGAGACGAAAGGGCGTAGTACCTATATTAGCTGGTATATGACGTGTGTATATATACTATTATATAGTATTTGATATAATATAGTATTCAAAATTCACGTTAAATCGTGATTGTTTTATTATTTATATACCGTCACACGTATATAATATAATAATATGTACTTGTACCAGCGTTGTGTGCCGATATAGGTATTATATATATACTAGGTAGGTATATAACATAATTATTTATATACGTGATTGACAGGCGTGAAACGTTATTATTAGATTTTGTTGTATATAAACGTGGGTACATAGCTGGTATATATATTATTATACATGTATATAAGGTGTACATATAGATATATGATTTATAGGTACCCCCACCTATCGATGCAGGGTGCGGTAAGGTGGAGGTTATGGAGAAAAAGTAATAAAATATAATGGTGCTGCGGAAAGAGATTAAACGGATCGGAAAACACGAGTCAAAAAATCTCCTTTTATAAATTAATAAAAAGAAAGAGAGAAAAAAAATCATTACATAAATACGCGCGCCGCGAGCTCACCTATGCCTATAACACGCGGGCGGCACGTGTTGGTCACCGCATAATACTTATATAGTATACTATAGCTATAGCTACTTATTATATATATTATAATTTTACGACGTCGATAGTGATAATAACAGCAATAGGTTTTATAATATAATTTATAAAATATAATAAAAATATAAAAAATTTCATTTATATAGGCCATCTATGAAATAGTACATAGACAATAATCATAACTTCGTTTTACACTGCACTGCACGATGGACCGTATCGCATGCAGCGAAATCACACAACCACCGACTGCATTAGAATGCACTATTCGTGTGTATTTCTGAAGTGGTGTACCTATGTCGTTGGCGGTGAAACACATAATGACGAAATGCATCCAATAGTGAAATCCGCCGTTAAAATTAAGTGCACAACTACGCTGAATAACACGTCACATAATATATCACATGGAATCTCTGCGAAATTATCGGTCCCACCAGCCAGAAAACGCGTCATTATTAATTTCTTGGGAGAACTGAACTATATGGAGAAATGCGTACCTATTATTTAATACAAATAGGTAGTTGAAAATTTTATTTTTTCTGGTAATTGTAATATGAGCATGCACGGGCGCACAAACCCTACGTGCATTATTATTAATAATTATTCCAACTTTTATAATCATGTTTACCTATAGAGAAAACAAAGCGCGCACGAGAAAAGTCAATAATATATATATATAACAATAGTAACTACAACTTGCCGCAGTCGAAGCATAATATAGCTTAATATGATTATTATAAAATGAAAAAAAAAATGTACGATGATGATAGTCATCAAAATATTGACTATACTGTAATAATAATATTACAATAATGACGATATTTTAATATTGAAATAATATAAAATATAATTATAATATTACGATAACGTCAGAGCGTCATGCGGTGGCGAGGTTACCGCCGGCACCAGCAGCACACGTGAGACGGCGGCGGCGGTGGCGGCACCGGTGGGCGCGCCGCGCGTACATATTATATTATATATCAATGTGTATTATTGGAAAACCGTCGATACGGAATACAACAATATTTATCCGTTTACCCTCCGCCCCGCCGGAATACACGAAAATACAATATAAAAGCATCGGCGCGCGCGCGCGCGTTCGAGCCTGCTGCCCTCCCCTGCTCGCACGCACGCCGCCGGCCGCGATCGAACGGTTATCGGCGGCGTATAGAAGAACGACGACGTTCCGCCCGCAGCCGCCGCCGCCGATACTCGCGGCTATTGGCGGCGGGTGGCCTCCGATGACACGCTCACGCACACACACGCCGATTCCGATCAATCGGTCTGCGGCGGCGGTGTACTGCGCGCGGCGCATGACGACGCTTTTTTTCCCCCCCCTCTCCTCCCCGACACACGGCCGCAGCCACCAACGACGACCAATACCTCCGCCGCCGCCGCCGCAGATACTACTCTACTACTACGGCGGCGGCGGTCAGGTACGAGTGCAAGTGTGAGCGCGCGCGTCTGTGTGTGTGCGGCCGCTCCCCCGCCGCCGCGCCGCCGAGCGCTCATCGATATCGGCGACGGCCGACGCGCCCAACGGGTTTCCGATCGCTCCACCCACGTACCGATTTTCCCTCGTGTTCGAACGGCACACCACACCCCATTTTATCGGCACAAACTCCTCCTCGATATTATTATATATTGTTATTATTATTATTATTATTATTGTTGTTCGCGCCACGTGCATTGTTGTGGTGCAATGACGTCGTACGTATTACATCGACCCCTCCCCCGCGATCGGTGCTATTGTCGATGCGTGGTCGATGGCCGCGGTATTATGGTTGCAGGGTATAAAATATATAAATATTATAGCGTGTAATAAGATAATGGCCAATAGGTCCGTAGGTAACCTAACTACCTCCTATTAGTTATTATTTCCTTTGTATAAAGCCATTATACTGTATTATGTTCTCTCACAGCAATATTGCTGCAGCAGACTATTATAATATTACACAGGTAGGTAGGTACTATTTATCGCAGACGCGCGGCGATACGACTAGGATATTTTATAGACAAGGTCAACTATATAGAAAATAGACGATTTTAGGTTTTATTATTCTACGACGTGTATGTATTCCGTTGTATATGTATACAATATATTATCGCGTCAATATTGTGAATAATGGATGAACTGATACGACGAACATTATTGGCTTATATTATATAATCCTATGCGTTATGTTATTATCTCTCGTGACGATGACAGTATATATAGAATGTCCAATCGACGAGTTTGTTTACCGTATCGTCATTGCTGATAATATTGCACCATCGTCGCTGATCGCCCCCACCAATGAGGATATCATCGCATCCGTACAGTAGATAAGGCCGACATCGTTATCGTCGTTCATTTTATTTTAGTCGTAATGGGTCCTTCGCGCTCTATTTATAATATCATAAATGGCTGTATCGTCGGACATTCATTTCGATGTGTTGTTTTTTTTAGAGCATATTATTATTGTTATCGGATTCAAGCAACACAATCTCGTCCATCATAGCTATTATACTTGATGTACACTATAAAGTACCTATAAACATGTTTCAACGTGTGAGAAATAAATTTCAAGTAAAATTATAAAACAGTAATTAGGTATCTCTAATATATGCTCTGAATCTAAGTGATATATGTATAAATTGTAATTCGGGGCGCACGTGCATTTACTTTTACCCATTTATAGGCATCTACGTATATAGCTATACGGCGACGTATCTCGTAATTCGTATATAGGTAGGTTAGGTATATAGGTATATAGGTACGTGATATCTGTTTTCGTAATTAATCGCGTTCGTATTTATTCGGTAACATATATGAATATTATAATATTACAATATAATTTAACCACCTATATAATCAGCATACACCAGTGTGATATACAGGTATAAATAACAATGTTTGGCAATCTCTCGTGCGGTGGCGCACATTTTATCGCTCAATTTGAATATTTACCGATGTGGTTCATTAATAATTCGTTATTTCAATTCCGCTTCTCCTTCGCGTCGCCCCACTTCCCAGTATATTATATACATGTAACGATATATGGATACGTTATGGGTACGTTAAACCACAAGTATATTTATTATGCCTGCGGAACCTTCAATTTAGGTATATACACATTTTATTCTGATACATATATAATATGCAGTACCTATATATAATATAACATATCCTATATTATATAGATGAATAATAAACTTACCATTTTGGAATATTTTCAAGATAATACACACAATACACAGTATTTAGGTATACCTATATAAAATAAAAATTGTTTAATATAAGTATGTGAATGTCACCTAACTATTATGTACCTAACTATATATTTTAGAATTATGGAGGTACCTATATTATACCTATTATGTAGGTATAAATCTACAGTTTTAGAATTTTAACCTTGAAAATTGCGTCACTGATCAATATTGATGTAATATAATAGGTACCTACCTATATTATATAATTCGTCGTTACACAATGATTTTTGAGTATATTATATGTATTCATGTATATAATTAAACTAAAATTACTATACATAACGATTTCGGTGAGACCATTAAATACATAGTATACCCATACAATGTCATTGATGGTCGCGGGCATGACAATATAAATAGTTATAATGAAATGCATATGATAAGTATCTAAGTATCTATAGATACCTACATGTATTATCTATATTTTACGGACAATAAAAAAAAATTAAGGTTATAATTGATTACAGTAAAAAAGTATATACCAATCTAAACCTTGCCGCATATATATATATATTATAATATATTACTATATACCTATTATAAACCTGCGAATCGCCTTGAATGAATCTATATAATATAATAAAGTATATTGCCTTAAAAAAAACCACAATGATAACAATTTTTTTTTTATATAATATAATTATTATATACCTATAAATATATCTACTGCAGCAAATGGCACTTTGTAAACATAAAATAATATATTGTATATAGTTCTTGGAGGACAAACAGCGTATCATCATAAGGAAATACGTCCCACTGCTGCAGGATTCTCGACTTTTGTATACGCTTCAGACAGTTGTCACCGAACCTATATTATATATATGTAGCTTGTCCAGATGATGTTTGCATCGTATATATTATATTGTATACTAATATATATCATACACATCATATACACCCATTTTCAATAAATCATATTTTTTGGCCGTCCGTTGTGAAAAGTTTTCCATTTTTAAATACTCGAACGACCTGGAAAATAATAATGATACGCGTGTTCATGGCCAACGATTTTTTTTTTTTTGGAGGGAGAGAAGGAACCTTCGGTTGTCTAATCACCTAGCACGTCGTTATATGATGTGGTTTAACTCTAAAAAAAGAGAACATTCCTATACCAAACGACTGCGGTACTAACGCTGTCACGCGCTTATTAATAAGTACCCAAAACGTTACGGGTTATAGACGGAGTCATATGTTACAGGTGTTATATATATATATAGGTATATATGTTTTAGTATATAATATATACTGTGACAACAAACAAATAATTTGTGACTTACATTGTTAGCGTGAAAAATAAACAAAAGATAAGTTTGCGGGATCCGCCATTACATAATAATAGTTATAAATTGCAATTATTTTTTTATCGAGAATATAAATAAATATTGTATCATATAAATCATATAATTCATATTTTTGTAATTTTATGTCTATATAAATTATTATAACAGGTGCCCGTCTATATTATGGTTGAATAAAGCTGTTATATACTTATATTTACACCTATATAATAGAATGTATAACTATAATATAGTTATATTATGTATAAGTACCTAGGTATAGGTATAAATCAATTTACAGATAAAATAACTATAATTAAATTTAATAGTTCGTACCTATATCTATATATCTATAAAAAAAATTACAAATATATATTATTAGTAATTTATTGCATACAATTATTCATAAGTAGAATATTTAGATTGTAATTTGTAACTAAGAATATACCTATACAAACTATACAAACAGTATAATGTTTTAAAATAGGCACTTTTACTGCAGTTTTATCTAAAGTGACTATATTATATACATATAATATGTCACTATAATAATATTAAATTATAAATATGTGTTCTGTATAAAGTAGATTACTGAATTAGTATAGTATAAACACAACTATTATTACCATATTATACCAAACAAAATAATATAAAACTAATATATGAAAAGTCCATTAAATTGTCCGTTCATTATCATTAAACTACTTACCTATCATAAAGTTCAAAACACGCGTGTCTTATAATATAACACGTACATATTATACCTATATTTTTTCCTATAATACTACATTCTTTTTCATATATAAACACCAACCTATATATGAAACACAGCTATATACAACTGCTGTATATTTGTCCAGTATTTTGAAACTTTTTACCTAAATTGGTGTTGACAAATTTGTGTGTAAAACAAAATATAGTGTAAAAAAAAACCAATCAACAAAAATACATGTAAATATTATAATAAAAGAAATTAAATTATCCATCGGGATATTATATGCATTATATAAACGGCGAAAAAGCACGCAACGACGGTATCAGCGTAAAAGCAGTAATTCGGAACAACGACCAAACATATACATATTCATCATATAGGTACCACATTTAATGAGGTATATAGACATAGTATGTATATATATACATATACTATATAGACTTGCGTATGTATATTAATATATAATTATATATCACTGTACCTATTATTAGTATAATATTTTACCAATATACTATTCATAAACATTACCATATAATATGTAATAGAATATTTGTATACTTTTATATACCAACACATTTGTATACCTAGGTATATGGCAGGTAAACCTTTACAGAAGTAGCAGTCGTGGGACCAGAATTATTTTTTTGTAGGCGGTGTTTAAATGTACCATCTTGCACCATCCTCATCAAACGCCTGCTCTTTCTTACAATAGGTAGGTAATCATATATATATATTATAAATTGATATTGTTTGAACTTAAATATAAAGGCGCTTACCACGGATTCGCGCGCAATGAAAACAAGTCCTGACTTGGACCGCCCGCCGATATATTGCTGATTTTGAACTCCAATATTTCTATACAGACAAATATATTACGACATCTGTGCAGTATAAATATATAGGCAAGATGTCAAATTATAAATAATAGAGTTGAACGCTTTATATATAAAAGCTTCTCAAAGGCGACAAACTATGTATACTCATACAGCACCTATCCTGCACATATATTATATAATCACATAGATTATGTGCAGCAGCGATAGGCAGCCGCGGATGACTATCAGTCTGTCTATATACGCGTAGGTAGGTACATAATATATTGTCGCCCGCGTCGTTATTGCCACTGTTCCAGGGGCGAGCGCTACTTTTTTCCCCGCGCGCGCGAACATAAAATATGTATTCCACGCCGCACATACACGCACCCACACACCCACACACATGGGCGGGTGCGCGCTTGCATACACATATACTCCGGTCGCCCGGGGTTAGGTATACGTAATATATAATATATACGCGCGCTCGCACAAACGGCACACATACGCGAACCGTACCCCATCAACTAACCCCCCCGGTGATGGGTGGGTTGAAGGGGAGTTAATGCGGGTTGGCGGGAGCGGCGCACGGGGTGGTGGGTTTTGGACGTCAGGGGGGGGGGGGGGGGGGGGGGTGGCGGCGGAGGCGATCCGACAGGGTGCGCGGCGGGCGACCAGAAAGAACGACGCGGGCGGACGGAAAAACCCGGGCCATCCTATTATCGGCATTTCGCCGTGTACGTTTCGTCCCGCGCGCGCAAACTTTCCGTTCGATCGTCGCCACCCCCACACCGCCCCCCCTCCCCCACAAACCACCCGACACCGTTTTTTCGTACCCCCCACACCGGCCATCGGTCGCGGTGTGCGCGTCGTTGTGGGGGGGGGGCGGTTGCCAACGCCCTCCACCGACCCCGCGGCCGTCGCGTGGGTGGTAAAGATACGGAAAAGGGGGTACCGCCGGTATGATGGTTGGGGGGGGGGGGGCTGGCGAGAGAGAGATATTTTTTCCCGGCTTATTCTCCGCACCGCAAAACGGGATGACCCGATAACGGCGGTAGCGGCGTCGTCGTCGTCGTCGCCGTCGTCGTCGTCGTAGTGTAGTCGTTCGATTTTTAACCAGCCACCCGACGCGCCCCCCCGACCAGGCCCACCGCCACCGCCCTCCCGACCCATACTTACACGACCAACTCCCCCGCCGCCACTGACTAATCGTTCCTCTGCAGGCTGCCGCCGACGCTATGCGGTATATGAGCGCGCGCGCACACACTCACATGCGACGGCGATGGTGGATACCGAAAAACGCAGTTTGTATCCTCTGCCGAATATGATGATTAAATGTTTAATAATAGTATTTTATCGAAATAATTATTATTATTGTTCGTAAAAAATATACATTATTCAGAGTATCCTATCTGTATAAGAGGTATAATCGCGTACTATGTTGACGCGTCGTGCAGTGCATACAAATTGTACATAATTCTAATTCTGCAGAAGTGATGCGCGTTCCAAAATGATGAACTAATATGCGATGAAACGTGAATAAAATTAAAGGGCTCTGTCGATTCGGACGGCAACAAAAGCGCGAGAGAATATAATGGCCAATATTATGGCTTCTATAAACAACGCAGTTATAAGATCATAGTTTTATTTTTTAAATGATTATATATAAGACATGAATCCAACGTGGGTCGACTAGGTCCTCAAATATTTTGTATTTGAACTATACTTAAATTTAGGTACCAGCTGTGTGGTTTTTACAATAAAATTAATTATTTGCATATTAGACGTAGACGATGATAACTCTACGAAATATCATGTAGGTACTTACATAATTAAATTGTTTACTATCATGCTACAAGTGTAACCTATCTTTGAAACTATATCGAATATCAATGTGTCTATATAGTTTATAACTATTATAAGATATAATATGACAATAATATATTATAATATTATGTAACCACGCTGCTCGCTTCAATGTTAAAACACAAAATTGTTTAATGAGATAATATATTATCTAAAAATATTCTTTCATTAATTGTATATAGCTATACAATGATAGAGATTCCAGTTCAATCCGATATATTATAGTTTATCAAAACTGATTATATGAATAAAATTCGCTAATATGTGAGATAGGTATATATCGCTATTTTGAGTTATTTGAAAGAATCTTAGTAAAACATTAAAATGTTTAAACACTGAACACCTTATATTTTTTGTTTTCAAATTATTACTATGCCTGTATGACCAATAACCGCACATAATACATAGCCACTTCATCAATATAAATAATTAACAATAGTTAAGAAAACTTTCTTGGTTATTTTCGTCGAAATCATCTCGAAATGTACATGCGGTAAAGCGTATTTAAAATGCGTAATAACTATAATAATATAGTACATCTGCAGCTGTATAATATATAGGTACATCTTAAAATAAGACACCAACAACTACAAAATAACTAAATTATAACTTTTTTAAATAATTTATAAATTTAATCAAAATGTAGTTAAACGTGTCATACGTGCTGCAATGGGAATCATCATAATATAATATTAAATATTCCAATAACTTTCGCGCGAAAACCTTCAAAGTGTTTAATTTTATAATCTCGCAAAACGCAGAAAGTTTTATTAACTAATTATTATATTCTGGACAAATGTATATCCTAAACATTAATAAAATGACAATTTAATTACATAAGTTTTTTACAACTAAAAGTTCACCGTTTTATTTATTTACATTTTTTAGTCCATTATTTATTCATACTTTTTTCGCACAAAATCTATACACTCAAGTGATACTTATTTAATTCAGCTAATTTAATTATGTTAAAGTTCATTATATTTTTAAAAAAATAGTCTTTTCTCAGGTTTTTATTGTACAAGTAAAACTTTATTTGTTTTATACATATATTATATATGTAATATGTTTATATATATTCCTTAGTTTATAAATGTTCATAGAAAAAAAAAGTTTTTAAGTCCAGTTTTAACACCTAATTTTGTCCGTAAAACATTGAGAAAGGGTCACAATTATATTATATAAACGATGTTTTTACTTTTATTTCTTGTACACTGTTCGTCTATGGTTATTGTTCGAACTTAGGAAAGCTCTTTTAACATCCGTAAATACGACGAGGAGATATCACACTGAATTAACTGTTACACAACACATTTTTAATAATGTTTTTCGTTTTGCGTATAAACACATTATCCCCCAAAATACCCGACTCCAATAGATATGCCTATTACCTATACATACCATCCTTAGTACTAATTCGTCCTCCAAGTTATTTTTCACCCATTATAATATGTTATAATCATTACAATAATATACATAATAATAATGGTAGATATGTATGACACGTGTCCCGGACTATACAAGGGTATAAGTGAATGAACAACAACTAGTCAAACTGTACATAATATTAGTAAAACATATTATTAGAAGAGGTTATCATATTTTTTTTACCCTAGGTAGATACAATTATACCTGTATAGTATAATTGATTTTGTAGTAAAATTCGTAACCTGGGGAAAAACTCGTTTTTCGCCCGAATGAGAGGGGTAAACCGCCACCATATTAGATGTAAGCAGCTTAATAGGCCAACTACAGCTGCAATTACCAATATTGCATATATTATAATATAGGAACCTACCTATTAATAATATAACATAATATTGCCTTAGTAAAGTAATTTTTGATCAACCGCGAGATAATAATATATAATGATACGGATATTATATTATAGTACATTATGTATATATGCGCATGCCTGCAAATCATCATTTTAACCTTTAACGATTATGATAATAATATATAATATTATAATATGTTATCAGTGTGTTTGTGTGTCTGTGAAGGATGTACAATATTAATACTCAACACACAATCAATTACATAGTATCATATCCTGTCGATGATAATATATGGCTATTAGTCAACTTATATTATATATAGGCACCAACCTATGTAATTAGTAATCAGTTCTGAACATGTATTTCTATTCAACGAAATTGAAGACATTATATCATATGAGTTGTGCAATTTACATAGATATTGCTAAAATGTTTATAAAACTGTTTGGTAACAATCACTCTATATATTATATGCATATAGACCATAGGGCGTGTATACCTGGTGAATTTGACAATAATTGCTAATATATTTTAAACGTTATTCTATACAGTTTTGTGTAGGTATAAATAAAAATTGAAAACATCAGATGATTTCTTATTATCCCAATGCCATATACAATTCATTCATGTAGGTAGAATATAGGTACCTACTTATATATATATACATTCGTATTTTAGGTTATCTCATTTCACGCACAAATATACTGGTTTATCATAAACGGGTAAGGCATGTATGTAAGTGTCTTTATACATATAGATACGTGTATATTCCTGCAATAGGCACCTACGAATTTATTGAATCTTGCGCGTTATTTCGAATACGAAAATAGATTTAGCTGTACACAAAAACTGTATCGAAAAACAAAAGTGTTGCGGTGGCGTATTATCTGTATAGATCATATTGATGCCCAACCCGTCGCCCGCTAAGGCCTCTGCAGAGATGGACCGCGGCCAATTTTTTAGTTCGAACTGCTGAATATACATGAAAATACAATTATTAACAAGATATAAAAGTTTTCTTTTTTTGTTGTTATTATTATGATGTATAATTGTTTTTCTTTATTATTGGTGGTGGGCCGCTCCAATGCAACATTTTAGTATTGCGTAACGGGTCGGAGAAAATAAGTCACTGGTATAGATTTTACGTACCTGCCTGCATCTGTACCTATGAACACCAACATAGATAGCTGTAGGTATACTCGCAAATAGGTAAATTGTTTGGGGGGAAGGCTCAAGCCCCAAGAAATTTTTTTTTAATTAAAATATATATTATATTGTTATTTTTTGAGGGGGGCTTTGAGTGATTTGTGGGGGGGGGGCTAAGTCCCCCCCACCGCTGTCATTATAAATAAAAATATTTCGATTTTGTGTCGCGTACGAGACTGTCCATATCATCCATGACGTATAATATGTTGTGCCGGACCAGTCTTACAGAATATATGTATAAACCCATAAAATAATGACAAGCGCTAAAAACCATATTGTATACATTTGCATACGACTAAATCACGACTTTATAATAGATTAATGATATATTATTACATATATTTTGGTGTTGATCTGACGGGAATTCCTTAACCGCAATCCAAAACATGCTATGAATAATAATATCATAATGTACCTACTGTAGAACATGACCTACAGTATAATATAACCTGCTACCTAACCTACCTAACCTCCTGCGATTAATGAATTAATAAAAATATATTGTGCAATGATCGTGGCGACGGCGTTACGTAGAAAATCGTCGTCGGGCGGGCGAGCGGGTCAGATATTATACGCAGACGGATGGTCGGACGGACGCGACGGCGGAGGAGGAAGCAGTGTGCGACTCGGCGACGCGTCCGGAGGAGAGGGTGGGTCGAAGCTCGCGACATGCGCAACTATGTGGCCCGGTTTTTACATCGATTGCCACATTTCTTCTTTTCGTCAAAACGTCGTCGTCGTCGTCGTCGGCGGCTGCGACTCAATATATTATACATGTATAATATGTGTACACTGCAGATAATATAATATTATGACGTCATTGACTCGTACGCGAGCCTTAACTATATACGATTGCAAAATGTATTACTTATATCGTGTGCTCGTCAGATGATTATTATAAATTTATGTTATTATTATGTGTAATTATGAATGGGCAATAATATACGTTTTCGTTAATTAGAGTTCATTTTTTTGTGCGACGATTTATTTGTATTTTTACGCTTTCATACGTCTTTTATTATTGTGATGTACTACAACACCACTACACACCTATATTATTATGATATATTCGTAATTTATTTCTTGGGTATACGCTCAGCACTCTAGCGGGGGTGAGCACTTACGTACACCTAACCTAAACTTAGCTTATGGTGAGGTATATCCCTACCAATGCTTGTTAATTGCATTATCTTGTCCACCCCTTCCCCCCTCCACATACACAAGATTTTTAACAATATATTTTACGATAGTAGGTATCAGGCAGTAGATTAGTATAAAAATATTATAATTAAAGTGAGGCATCTAAAATATAAAATATAACCGTCGCCGGGCCACTTAGACTGCAAATGGTAATTTTCCACCAAACAGCCAAACTAGGTATAGGGACGTGAGTATCCGCATTCCACCTAAGCAAACTGGTGCTATAGGGGTATACACACTTTATAGTATACCACTGCAGGTAATGCAAACTGGTATATACCAGCTGCTATAGGCATATGTCATAAGCTAAAATGTAATATACTGTGATAAGTGGGCGCGTTGATGTATGTATACCTATAATATACCTACACTATACATAATACATATTATATTATGTGTGTGATGCACAGTGCTGCACGCAAGTCGAGGGCGCAGATAAAATCATTGCTTTAGGCGCACTTTTCCATAATCCGGCCCCGAACAATAATGACGCAGATGATTTTTTATTTTTATCTCAGCGGATATTAAAATGTTTGATGATAACCAAATCCATATACTTATTATATATGTATATAGTTTTAGTGGCGGGCGACGACTATAATACTTCTCGGTGCGTTTACCTCGCACACACACGTCTTATTTATTTTATACAAATAAACGATTATATATTATTATATAATATCGTTAGATGTGCGTTTATAATATTATTATATATTATGAGTGAGTGTGCTTTTGCGTGCGTCAGGTCGGAGGCGGGTCCACCGCGATGTTCGATAACGTCAAGAGCAGCCGGATTCGCAGCTAGGCTTTCGCGTATATTATATTATATTTTATATATGATCTAATAATATATATATATAAGTACCATCTCACGCGTCGTCGTTTCCCCGCGCGTCCCTCTTCCGGCGACCCAAAAGGTTTTGCTACACACACTCGCACGTGTGCGTGTGTGCGTGCGTGCGTGTGTGTCAAACAGACGAAGGAACAGAGTTCGGAGGATTTTAATTAAATGATAATAACAACAGTTGTAAAATGCACGAGACAGAGCTTTTCGCACTCGAGCGAATTCAATTCGAACGCCGCCGCCACTGCCGCCGCCGCCGCTCGGGCATATACATATATACACATATATTATTGTATTATATACGTATACGGGCCCCCGGATGACGGCGGTGTGCAGGAGTGACGCGCGGTGTGGGTATGTGTGAGTGTGTATGTGTGTGTGGGTGAGTGGGTGGATTGACGGGTGGGGTGTAGAAGAGTGAAAGAGCAAATGTAACGAGAAGACGTTACATAAAAAGGGTCATTGGATTACAAAAGCGAGTTCCGGCGCATAGATCCGCCGCCGCCTCGGCAGCAACAATATTAAGTTCATATTATTACTATATGATTGCCATCGAACACGCGACGACGATGATGAGCTAATCATTCGACGGATGTGTAAAAATACAATTTTATATTATCTGCTATAGTGCGCGGCAGCAGTTGTAGGTACGTACAACTAAGTGCATATTATAATATTGTTACAATAAACTTTATTGGTTTCCGGTAAAACCGATCCTTGTCCTCAGCCACGTGGATCATAACCAACACGACGCGCGGTTAGGTTGAAATAAATTCGGCGGCCCTGTTTTGCAACAGCTATTTATGAAAACATTATTTGTTCAATATTCAATTTTTGTTTATCAATTATAAGTTACAGTCCACAAACTTTTTGATTTTATTCAATTAATTTACAAAATCTTAGGTATATAATATATTCAACTAAAATAAATTGCGAAATAAAAGACAATTTTATTTTCTATTAAACGTCTAATAATATTATAAAAATCCACTAAATCTACTAAATCCGTGGTCCTTGATCCGAGCCTGTCTTTTCGTCGTGATTGTGAACCATATTGTAATATACGTTATAAGCAACACTCGTTTAACATAATATTATAGGTATAGCCCAAGATTCACTAAGCGTGTAGACTGTGTATAGTGAATAATTATTAAGGACTATATAGTATAATATCATATAATTATCTCCCAAATTATGTTATCCTCTGAGTCGATAATCTATTAATCTTTTACTCATTTAGATATTATTAATAACGTGGAATGAGTATTACTAGTATAATAACTATGTATTGTTTACCTTCATTTTTAAATTACTCGTTTTTCTTATAGTAAGTACTTAATATTATAACTGTTGAAAATTTTTTTCAAAAAAATCCTTTATACAATCAATAAAATATTATACATTTTTATATCCAGGTATGTTGTGTTGTTGTATACCTACCTAATTCCTTCCAGGACTTGATTATTTTTTTTTCACGATCTATCGTGTCGTTATTTTGATTTTTTTGACAAGCCTCTTTAAACTATTTTATCGGCGGGCCCCGATAACATATCAGTGGCACGTCCAGAGCGTAATAATTATGCGGTACTTATCTACCTATAAAGAATCTATTATTATATAATTATTATTATATCTATATTCTATATATCATATATAGAGTTAATAGTTAGCAATACTCGCTAATTCTATTGTTATTATTTTTTTTAAATTTTTTTGTTATAAATTATAATTATGTGCGTATAATTGAATAAATGTTTTTAAACAAATATCTTCTAGGTAAATAATTTAAGTAAAATATGAGGGTTCTCAGTTAAAAATAGAATATTTGGTATCGTTACAGGGCAGACTTAAAGAAGTACAAAAAATTTCAAGGATTTAAAGATATGATCTTTGAGTAAATTTCAAAATTCCAAAAATCAGACCTTAATTAAATTCATAATGAAATTTAAAAAATGGCGGTGAACATGCTTGGAAAATCACCTTGTATATGTCCGTCCTCTAAAAACGAGATAATTATCTGTTATAAATATGTATTAATATGTACACTCTATGTTTTATTATTTTTGATTTAGGAATTATCATATTTTATACTTATTTAATATATATGATTTTATAGTTATAATATATAATTACAATTTATACCTATATATTATATTAATGTAGGTACATTAAAAAAAATCGTATTATAATAAGAAACTATTATATAATATTATACAATATTTTGATATTATCAGTTATATATCTACCTATATTTTTTTTAAACAATATCTTCTTCGGAACTTTAAACAATATAATATAGTAAATTATACATATATTTTTAATTTTTAATTCTCAGTGATAATATTTTACCAAGCATTTTGACACGTATTTTAATCTGACAATAGGAAATATACAATAGACGTTTTTATATATAGCTTGGAAGATTAGTCATTTAATATTTATTTTTTTAATATAATATGCTAGGTATCACTAGGCATCCAAAATGAATATAATTTGATTCCTGGTGAATTGTTTTGTTATCAATATAAAGTAACAAGTATTACCCCACACGGCCACATGCCATATCAAAAAGGTAAAAACCAATTGTGTAGAAGATACCACAGTAAAATATAATATGTTTCGTTAAGAAGATGCTAACCATGCATTTGTTGTTTCCGTCTTACACGCGTTCGACATAACAAATTTTCGTTCACTAGTTTCAATAGTGTGCTGTTAGTTTTGATATTTTAGAGTGATTTGACCTATTGTGCGTGTGTAAGACGGAGACGACAAATGTATGGATAGCGTCCTCTTAAATATTTAATAATAACCTGAAGTTGTCTGTTATCATATTAATTGATGAATGTCGGTGGACGAGAGAAGTTTGGAAAAATTGTTCCGGAAATTATTTTTAATGGAACGTGGACTATAATAATATAGGAACTTAATTATTTTATCATAATGTAACAAAACTCATTAAGTTCTATACCTATGTCTTTAATACAATGTAATAAATACATTTTCCATCTATTCAATTTACTTTCGCAATAATTGATCCCCGAAAGTTGCTTATCGTAATTATCAATCTGTAATAAATATAGTACCTATTTAATATAATACTTATAAATAATGGGGGAAAATGCAATTTTAATGTTTTTCCTGTCCGAGCTATGCGCACGGAGAATCCATGTAATGTCATGCGTATCCATATTATTCCTCGTGTAAACTATAACCATAATATAATAACCATATAAACGTGTATAGGTACCTAATATAATATAATGTTGTAGCTGTTGTAAGAATGATAAACGTCATTAGATACGTTGTTTTTGTAATGAGGTTTCCTTTTTTAGACGTGGCCCAATTGGTCTCTGCAAGTGTTCCTAAAACAATATTTTTTAATTAATCAAATTATCACAACGGATATTATAATAATGGAGCCAAAATAGGTTGTGAGCATATTAAATGTTTTTAAATGTACACAATGAACAATAAATAAAACTATTTAATAAGAACCGACGAATACGTTGTAATGAAAGTATTTTAATAATTATATATATTAATTAATTATTAAATTATTAAATAAGTAATAAATAATGAAAATAAACCATAGGCATCAATCGTTACAACGTACAGTATATTATAAGCAACACTAAATAAACGAGCAAAATACATAAAACCTTCTACTCGTAGTAAACAGCTAGTACTTATCAGGCTTTATTAGATTTTTTTTGATTTTGTTGGATTAAAACGAATCATATTATTAAATATACATATTATATAAGTATAAAACTATAAATATTTTAAACAAAAATATAAGACATTACTCAAAAATAAACAATTTTATTTATATGCTATATGAGTTTAACACTAAAATCACAATATCTTGTAGGTAATAATATTCATGGTCACTACAGAATACAGATAGAGTCAAAAATAATTAAATAATTTCGAAATATACTTGTTAAAAATACCTATGAAAAATACTTATAGATATGAACAACCAAAATTTACAAATATTATTAACGCAATGCCAAAGCAATAAGATTTACAAGACTATTTTTTTAAATTTAAATGTTTATTTTTGTTAGGAAACCATACTATTATTATTTATTATCCACTAACAATTAATGCCATATTATAAAATATTCCAACATTTTGACAATTTCAGTGATCCTCTTGAAAGTTATATTAACTTGTTACTGCGGAATACTCAATTGCGGGTTACCAGAAAAAGCAATTTCAGTGGCAATCGGGCTACTTTTTTTGTAATGGTAACTACCTATAATTATAGGATCCATATAAGTAACTATAATCGAGTATTCGAGTTTGAATTGCCCAATCACTATATGTGTGAGTATTGCTCGTACTTACCTTTTTCGCTGTTGACTGGAAATATTTTTGAAATTTTTCTAACAAGCACATTTTAAAACGGCCTAATACTACACCAACTGAACCTATAAATTATACATACTCAGGGCCGGTAGGGTAGTCTCGGCCTTTCGAGAAATATTTTTCTACCGGCTCATAATTTTTTATGGTGGCCCAACGGTCCATATATTGTCCAAATTTTAATATCAATAAATAATAATGACCTTATCACATTAATTGTTGACAGTATACTATTATATATAGCTGTCATAAAAATCGTAATGCGGCATTGCGGCCATTTTATCCTACCAGCCAAAAATGTTAGCTATCTAACATGTTTACTATAAAATATATACACGATATATGAACGTTATATAATATAAATGTATTTTACTGTAATATTCTATGGTTATAAATTATAAATTTTACTTTTAAATTCAAACAAAATGTCAAAAAAAAAATGTCCGTTTAGTCGGCAAAGTGAACTGCAAATCGATAGAGTCACAGCGTGATGCGGTGTTGTGCTCTGCAGCAAAGGATGTATTTGGAAAGAGGTAACTTTACAGTTTTAAAAGTACCAATATACCTATTTACATACCTATCTACGTACTACGTAGGTACACAGGATTTCCAAAAGTTCGCTGTAATATCATAAAAAATATTCAATTTTCATAACATATTTTCAACAAAAATATTATGTCGTCGTCGCGGTAAAGTTTTTATTTTAATAATAGTAATATATATATTTTATAATATATGAAATGCCGTCTATCCGTGTCGAATCTGTTTGGCTTTGACGTCGCACAAATTCTTAAACTGACATCGAACGTGAAGACGTTATTAAACAATTCCATTGTAGTAGCCCTATAATAATTGCTTAGCTGTGCAGCTCTGTGCCTCTGTGTATCATCCGATTTTCCAGCGTGTAAATAAAATATATTATATTATTAATATAAAGAAGCGTCTTATAAATCCATTCCGACATTTACCTGGTTATCGCGTGACTAAACTGGTTCTTAAACTCTTAAGTGTAATATATTTATAGATGAATATTAAATACTTAACCGTTCCGATAACCCCCCCCCCCCCCTGTGTAATCGCGATCCAACTGTAATCCATTAAAATTAAAATTACGAAGGATTCACTGAAGAAATTTATTTTATAATATAAACATACCCACCTACTGTATTTCGAACAATGTTGTGTACATAAGCAAGATCGGAATTTATGTCAATCTGGATAATATATCGCTTCCTTCCGCAGTTTATTAGTTATACTACAGGTATACCTATAGGCATAATATTTATATTATTATTATATCGGATTCGATGAAAAAAATGACCGTACATGATTTTAAAAGTGTTAAATTTAGCATCACCTTGTCGTATCACTCATCTTTTAACGCAAACAAAATAAGTTGTAACGAATAAAAGTCGTTAAATTGTCTTCGTAAAAAATGGTATGCCTACCTACATAATATTATGTATTATTAATGTAATAAATTGCGATCGTAAAATCCACGTAATAATAGTAATAATAATAATAATAATATATTAAATATACAAACAATATTTACTTAATGAAATGTTTGGAAGATTGAATTTTACTTCAGTCGGACCAATCGGTATATGTCATGGTATAAATCGATTGTATAAAAGGTACACAGAAAATAGTATGCGTAAACATAAAATAATAATTATTAAAGTGGCTACTTAGATATTATTTTCCTATTATTACTTGCAGGTCGTACATATCACATGTATCTAATTACCATAATAATCTCAATTATTTTTTACTAGTATCAGCAGCTATATGAGCAGCTCCTACTCGCAAACGTAATCGTTTTATCAACGAGACGTGTGAAATATTGGCTGCATAAAAACGATAAGGTACTTACTTCTAAAGATCGCTTAACGGATACTATAATAAATCTGTGGCAGTACAATAGCTATTTATTAGGTATGGTTTTTTTTATTAAATCAAATTTTTTCAGAGCATATATGCAGTAAAACTGCTAAAAAAAATCATAATCTTTCATTAAAATATTTTCCAAGTACTTAAATCTGGTTTTTATGAGCACCTAAAATTTGAAAAACGACTTTAACACATTATTTAATAAAATCATAAGATGGTGTAATTTATCATTTCATATCATATACCTAGCATCTTACACAACAATCCAGGTAAGCTGAGATAAGAAGTCTGCTAAAAAAGTCTGTTTAAATCTTGTATTTTTGGATTGAAATTGGATCAAAGGATGTATTTGTTTCACAATCTGTGCTTTTTACTTAATAGTTCCCTATTGGAGATGATTTTAAATGTTAAAAACAATTAAATAGAACACGACCTGGCTGCTATAATAGATTAGAAATACGAATAGCTATTTTATCCTTCAGTTCTCAGAAATTTTCGATAAAATACGAAAGCAGAAAAATACCAGCAAATAAACTTCAGAAATTGTGTTTTTACACGTGGGTATCTTATATTGATATAGTAAATTAAAAAAAATACTAATCAGTATATACATAGGTATAGTCCATATTCCAGCAAAATAGCATTTATTTTTTATTACAATTTACAGCAACTTTTGAAAATTATTTCTTGGTATTTTCTCAATTCTATTGTGTTTTCATGAAAAATAATACATTTTATATATTTTCCCAGCCCAGGTATCTGAAACATACGTTTTTGAAAATAATTGATTTTCATTGAATTTGAATATGATTTTTAATTTGTTTTCTGTATATACATTACCTATAATGACTTGATTATTATATTTTGAACATTTTACCAATATCAATAATAAATGATCAAATAAAAATAAAAAATAGATGATGATGGTCCATTTAGACCAGTGATTCCCAGCGTGGGCAGTACCGCCCCCTTGTGGGATTTTTTAATTTTGAGGGGGGCGTAAATTGTATTAGATTAAGAATTTAGTACATAAAAATCCGGGGTGCGGGGCGGTGTGAGATTTTTGAAAATCTAAAAGGGGCGTTGAGTAAAAAAGGTTGGAAATCACTAATTTAGACGAAGGTATAAAAACAACAATATAGCGAGTAAACTTTTAAAATATAAAATTTATTCTTCGTTCTTACTTCATATCGTTTGGTTTTCATATGGAATATCAGTGACGATATTGTATAATATACCGGGTGCGTTTTTCGATATTCCTGTTTTTCGTGCACTGTTATACATATTAAATATATAGGTAGGTACCCTGCTTGCACAAAATAATATTTAATAAATAAAGTAAATAATATATATATATATATGTGTGTGTGTGTTTAAAAATAAATATAGTACCATGGGCATCGATTTTTTAACAATTTATTATTCCGCATACAATTTTTGAACGAAACGCCGCGGAGAGCACAAAAAACTTTCCTCTTTTTCTATTATATACACTTGAATTTAACATAACGTACTTGTGCGTCTTTGGAAGCGTTACGAATGTCCCGGTTTCATTTCCGATACAAAATACAGTTTTTCGCGTATTCCGGGTGAAAAAAAAAACAAAAAACAAACGAAATAAAAAACAAATTTATACGTGAATAACAATACCCTGTTAGTCCGCTTGTGTTTTCGGTCATAATTTATTCAGAGAAACTCTTAAGAGGACGACAATAGAGCCATTTTTA